>NW_027407451.1:0-1480 GCF_003265705.2 Callorhinus ursinus | reverse complement strand
TCCTGCTTTGTCAAAGATAAGTTGACCATAGAGTTGAGGGTCCCTTTCTGGGCTCTCGATTCTGTTCCATTGATCTATGTGTCTGTTTTTGTGCCGGTACCATACTGGCTTGATGATGACAGCTTTGTAATAGCGCTGGAAGTCCGGAATTGTGATGCCGCCAGCTTTGCTTTTCTTTTTCAATATTCCTCTGGCTCTTTGGGGTCTCTTCTGATTCCATACATATTTTAGGAGTATTTGTTCCATTTCTTTGAAAAAAGTGGATGGTATTTTGTCAACGTCTAGTATGTTGGGGTCCCTGGGTAAGGGGTGTAGAAAAACCAGGACACAGGGGATGCAGAGCAAAGGCAGCACTTGCAACTGCATGCTGTCGTTTATTTTCCACACAGGTATACACTTGCAGCAATCAGATACACAGAACAATGTGTACTTTTAGCACATAATGGGATTAAGCTAACATCCTTGAAGAAAGATACCCAAGATTTAATAAGATCAGAGTGTATCTTGTTTATGCTTGCTGAATCAACGAATTCTCTCAGCCACCCTTCCCCTGGAGACAGCATGTTCTTGTCTCAAGAAGGAACACCTCTAATCTAGGCAAGAGCCACTTCCTGCTGATCCGGGCATTCAGAACTTGCTACGCGAGATAAGGGGAAGAGAACATTTTCTCTTCCTGGCCCAGGCATGCCTGGCTGTCCTTAACCTCACTGCAGTTCCCAAATGACCCTGGCCTGCAAGGGGCCTACAGGCCTATACCATCTCAGTATTTGGATGGGGATTGTATTGAATGTGTAGATTGCTCTAGGTAGCATTGACATCTTCACAATGTTGGTTCTTCCAATCCATGAGCATGGAACCTTTTTCCATTTCGTTGTGTCTTCTTCAATTTCTTTCGGGAGTATTTTATAGTTTTCTGAGTACAGATCCTTTGCCTCTTTGGTGCAATTTATTCCTAGGTATCTTATGGTTTGGGGTGCAGTTGTGAATGGGATCGACTCCCTGATTTGTCTCTCTTCTGTCTTGGTGTTGGTGTATAGGAATGCCACTGATTTCTGTGCATTGATTTTGAAGCCTGCTACTTGACTGAATTCCTGTAGGAGTTCTAGCAGTTTTGGGGTGGAGTCTTTTGGGTTTTCCACATAAAGTATCATATCATCTGCAAAGAGTGAGTTTTTGACTTCCTCTTTGCCGATTTGGATGCCGTTGATTTCTTTTTGTTGTCTGATTGCTGCGGCTAGGACTTCTAATACTATGTTGAATAGCAGTGGTGAGAGTGAACATCCCGGCCACGTTCCTGACTGGAGGGGAAAAGCTCTCGGCTTTTCCCCATTGAGAATGATCTTCGCTCTAGGTATTTCGTCGATGGCTTTTATGATATTGAGGTGTGTACCCTCTATCCCTATGCTCTGAAGAGTTTTGATCAAGAAAGGATGCTGTACTTTGTCAAATGCTTTTTCTGCATCTATTGAGAGGACCCTAT
>NW_027407450.1:0-1480 GCF_003265705.2 Callorhinus ursinus | reverse complement strand
CTGGTGACTTCTACCTAAACATTTAAAGAACCAGCACCAACACTTCACAAATTCTTCCCAACAACTGGAGAGGAAGAAATCCTCCCAAACTCAGTTTACAAGGTCAGCATTACTCTGACCCCAAAACCGGATCAGACCACTATAAGGAAAGAGAATGACAGACTAATATCCCTGATGAATATAGACACAGATATCCTCAATAAAAGAAAAACCATTAGCAAACGGAATCCAAGAGCAGATTAAAAAAACATCATTCACCAGGATCAAGTGGAATTTATCTCTGTGATGCAAGGATGGTACAACATAGGCAAATCAATAATTGTGATACACAGCATTAAGCAGACAAAGGATTAAATCATATAATTGTCTTAGTAGATGCAGCAAAAAGTATTTGATAAAACTTAATACCCTTTTCTGATTTAAAAAAAAATAAAACCTCTCAGGAACTGGGGATGGAGTGGACACACCTCAACATATTAAAGGCCATGTGTGACAAGCCCACAGCCAACGTCATACTTAATGGTGAAAAGCTGAAAGCAATTTCTCCGAGATCAGAAACAAGATAAGGACGCCCAATTTCCCACTTTTATTCTACAAAATATTGAAAGTTCTAGCCAGAGCATTTAGGCAAGTAAAAAAATGAAAAGGCATCCAAATTGTAAGGGAAGAAGTGGAACTGTCACTTTTTGCAGAGGACGTAATATCACATATAAAAAACACTAGAGACTCCACCAAAACATTGTTAGAACTAATAAATGCATTCAGTAAAGTTGCAGGAAAATCAAACTGCAAAAATCTGTTGCATTTCTCCATACTGCAAATGACTTATAAGAAAGAGAAATCAAGAAACCAATCCATTTACACTCGTATCATAAGGAAGAAAATAACCGGGATTAAATTTAACCAAGGAGGCAAAAGACCTGTGAACTGAAAACTATAAGACGATGAAGAAAAAAATTGAAGAAGACACAAATAAATGGAAAGATATTCCATCCTCGGGGACGGGAAGAGTTGGTATCGTTAAATGTCTATCCTACCCAAAGCAATCTAGAGAGGCAGTGCAATCTCTACCGAAATTCAATGGCATTTTTCACAAGAATAGAACAAACAATCCTAAACTTAGTATGGAACCACAAACAATTGAGCAATCAAACAAACACAAACCTGAAAATTTGCAGCGAAGTCTTGAGAAAGAACAACAAAGCTGGAGGCCTCACACTCCTGGATTTCAAACACATTTACAAAGCTATAACAATCAAAACCGTATGGTATCAGCATAAAAAAGAGATGCCCAGATCACCCGAAGAGACTATAGAGAGCTCAGAAAGAAAGCCATATATATACAGTCAATTAACTTACAAAAGGAGCCAAGAATATACAACGGGGGAAAGAAGAGTCCCTTCAGTGGTACTGGGAAACCTGGACAGCCGCAGGCAAAAGAATGGAATGGGATCACCGTCTTACACCATGGGCTAAAGAT
>NW_027407449.1:0-1481 GCF_003265705.2 Callorhinus ursinus | reverse complement strand
TAGCAGGAGGGGAAGAATGAAGGGGGGAATCGGAGGGGGAGACAAACTATGAGAGACGATGGATTCTGAAAAACAAACTGAGGGTTCTAGAGGGGAGGGGGTGGGAGATGAGTTAGCCTGGTGATGGGTATTAGAGGGCACGTTTTAAATGGAGCATGGGCTGTTATACACAAACAATGAATCATGGAACATTACATCAAAAACTAATCATCTAATGTATGGTGATTAACATAACAATAAAAATTTTAAAAAATGGGGACACTAACTGCTAGGATAAATGAGGCAGAAGAGAGAATCAGCGATATAGAAGACCAAATGATGTTAAATAAAGAAGCTGAGAAAAAGAGAGATAAACAACTACTGGATCAGAAGGGCAGAATTCAAGAGATAAGTGACACCAAAAGACGAAACAACATTGGAATAATTGGGATCCCAGAAGAAGAAGAAAGAGAGAGAGGGGCAGAAGGTATATAGGAGCAAATTATAGCAGAGAACTTCCCTAATTTGGGGAAGGAAACAGGCATCAAAATCCAGGAGGCACAGAGAACCCCTCTCAAATCGATAAAAATAGGTCAACACCCTGACATCTAATAGTAAAACTTATGAGCCTCAGAAACAAAGAGAAAATCCTGACAGCAGCTTGGGAGAAGAGATCTGTAACCTACAATGGTAGAAACATTAGATTGGCAACACACCTATCCACAGAGACCTGGCAGGCCAGAAAGGACTGACATGATATATTCAGAACACTAATTGAGAAAAATATGCAGCCAAGAATACTATATCCAGCTAGGCTGTCACTGAAAATAGAAGGAGAGATTAAAAAGCTTCCAGGACAAACAAAAACTAAAGGAATTTGCAAACACAAAACCAGCTCTCCAAGAAACATTGAAAGGGATTCTCTAAGCAAAGGAAGAGCCTAAAAGTAACATAGACCAGAAAGGAACACAGACAATATAGAGTAACAGTCACCTTACCGGCAATACAATGGCACTAAATTCATATCTTTCAGTAGTTACCCTGAATGTAAATGGGCTAAATGCCCCAATCAAAAGACACAGGCTATCAGATTGGATACAAAAAAACAAGACCAATCGATATGCTGTCTGCAACAGACTCATTTTAGACCCAAAGACACCCCCAGATTGAAAGTGAGGGGTGGAAAACCATTTACCATGCTAATGGACACCAAAACAAAGCTGGGGTGGCAATCCTTATATCAGACAAATTCGATTTTAAACCAAAGACTATACTAAGAGATGAGGAAGGATACTATATCCTACTTGAAGTGTCTATCCAACAAGAAGACCTAACAATTGCAAATATCGATGCCCCTAACATGGGAGCAGCCAACTATATAAGCCAATTAATAACAAAAGCAAAGAAACACATTGACAACAATACAATAATAGTGGGGAACTTTTACACCCCCTCACTGAAATGGACAGATCATCTAAGCAAAAGATCAACAAGGAAATAAA
>NW_027407448.1:0-1481 GCF_003265705.2 Callorhinus ursinus | reverse complement strand
TCTCCTGTTGAGTTCGTAGGTGTTCAGAATGGTTTGATCCCTATTCAGCTGAATTCCTGAGACCAGACGAAATCTAGGTCTCCTACTCCTCCGCCATCTTGCTCCGCCTCGGTCCTGGTGATTCTTGGGCATGGCCTGAATCTCAGATTCTTCATGACCAGGGCCAGCCCAGAAGCCGTGTGTCCCACAGATCCCCTAGGGCCAGTCCCTCATGAGTTCTGGGTGTCCTGTTGATTGTTGACTGTTGATCCTGCACAGCCTGAATCACAGCTTCTTCATTACCAGGGCCATCCCAGCAGCTGAGTCTCCCACAGGTCCTCCAGGGACAGCCCAGGAGCCTTAGGGCCCACATGGCCTCCGGGGACAGCTCCTCATGAGTTCTGGGTGCCCTGGGGATTCTTGGGCATGACCCAAATCTCAGCTCCTTCATGATAGGAGCAGCCCAGCAGCTGCAGGTCCCACAGGTCCTCCGGGAATAGCACTTTGGTGGGTGGTCCAGCAGGTACCTGTTCGGGTGGCTCTTGTAGTGCCACATGTCCTCCATCCCATTGGCCAGGTCAACTCCCATCACCTGGTGATAGGCCAAGGTCATTCAGTGAACCTCCACCACTGACCCCAAAAAACACCTGCACGTAGTCAATGTTGCCCTGGTCCCTGGGGATGTGGGCCTAGGACTGTGGCTGGAACTCATAGCTGAACTCTTCACTGGCCACCCAGTAGAAACTGGGGTAAAGGGTGCCAAAGAGGGGGGACAGGATCTCCATACCCATGTGGTCACAGAACTTCAGGTCTGCGTCCGCGCACACCAAGTCATCCACCTCATGGAGGAAGTGCTGTTCCCAGAAGCGGCTGATCATCACCACGCACTGCATGGACACATCCTGCCAGTGTGGGGTGCCACAGACCTCAAGGACCACCACCCTCTGACCCTGCCAGAGGGGCACACAGGCCCGGCAGCTGGCTGGTCGGTGAAGACCTAGTATGTGACTCTGTTTCCCAACATGATAGGTGACCCTGTGTCCCACCATGAGGTGCTTCTCCGCCATCTGCAGAAATAGCTCCAGGAACACCACATAGCTACAGTGGCAGTAGACAGGGTGGGGCAAGGGTTACTGCCAGAGGCTGGCAGCAGGAACCCAAAGCTGGGGGCTGTGCACGTGTTCATCTTCTCCAAGGCGGCAGGCCCTGGACTGCTTTGAGCAACAGCCACTCTCCTAGCCTGTCCTGATCAAGTCTGCCCATGAGCCCTCCCTACCTTCTGGTCCCAGAGATGGGGGCCATCAGCACCCCATCTTACAAAAGGAAGCCTACGGCTTAGGAGGTTGGAAACCTGTGCAGTCCCACAGCATCCTGGAGCCGGGAACACTCCCTCTGTGCTGAGCTCATGGGCAAACACACTGGCCCTGTCCCCAACTGCCAGGAGTTGAGCACCTCGGGGCACAGCCCTTGTTTCTGTGCCCTACAGACTGGATAAAACCAGC
>NW_027407447.1:0-1481 GCF_003265705.2 Callorhinus ursinus | reverse complement strand
CCTAGGGGCACAGCAGGTTCTATGTGCCAGCACTGTGGCCTGCTTCCCTGGGGTTTGTCTTGAGGGCGTGGGTCAGGTTGAGTGTCAGGCTCAGGGTTTGCCGCTAGAGGGCGCAAAATTTGTGCAATCCTTGGGATGGGCACTCAGAGTTCTCCTGCTCTGAATGCTTTCCCGAGTACCAAATGGTGCATTTTCCTTCTGGGTGGCAGCCTGAGACGCTTGATATTGCTCTGGTGTCCCAAATCTGTGGGGCTTTGGAGCCAGGCTCTGGGGACTGACCCCTCAGAAGCCAACCGAGGGTGAGGGTTAGCACATAGGGGCACGGGAGACCTGACCTCCCAGCACTGCCTTGAAGTTCCCGGGGGTGAGGGTTGAAGGCGTGGATCAGCGTGAGTGTCTTGCGTCAGCGTGAGTGTCTTGCTCTTCCTTTCTGCTGGGGGACCACTGAAAGGGTGGGTGCGCTGGGATGGGCATACAGCGTTCTCCTGCTGTGAATCCTTTCCGGAGGTCCAAACGGTGGGATTTCTCTCTGGGTGGCAAGCTGAGTCCTCTGGTCTTGCTCTGGAGCGAGCCCTAGGGAACAAAGCACTCAGCAGCCAACCTAGGGTTGGGGTTAGGGCCTAGGGCCCACGGCATGCAGGGTTCTCCTCCCAGTGCTTTCGAAGTGCCAAATGGCGCATTTTGCCCTGTGGTGTCAGGCTGAGTCCTCTGGTATTGCTCAGGTGGCCCAAATCCCTGAGGTATGGAGCCAGGGACCTAGGAAGAGAGCTCTCTGAAGCCAAGAGAGGGTTAGGATTAGGGCCCAGGTGCACGACACTCCTGGTCTGCGGGTATGTGGCGAGCTTGGGATGGGCTGTATGTCTTGAGGGCGGGGGTCAGGTTGAGTGTCAGGCTCAGGGTTTGCCACCAGGGGGCGCAGAAAGTGTAGATTTTTTTGGGATGGGCATTCAAGTTCTCCTTCTCTGAATGCTTTCCAGAGTTCCCAGTGGTGTGGTTTCCTTCCAGGTGGCAGCCTGAGTCCCTTGATACTGCTCTGGTGTCCCGAATCCTTGGGGCTTTGGAGCTAGGCCCTGAAGACAGACTGCTCGAAACCAACTTAGGTTTAGGCTTAGGGCTTATGGGCATGACAGGCCTGATGTGCCAGCGCTGTGATGAGCTTCCCACAGTCTGAGTTGAGGCCGTGGGTCAGGGGGGAGTGTCAGGCTCAGGGATTGCCACTTGGGCACGTTGAACTTGGGGTTTGTTGGGATGGACCGGCACAATTCTCCTGCTCTGAATGCTTACCAGAGTTCCCAATGGCACATTTTCCTTTTTAGTGGCAGCTAGAGTCCTCTGGTACTGGTCAGGTGTCCCAAATCCCTGGGGCTTTGGAGCCAGGCTCTGCGGACAGAGCGCTCAGAGGCCAGCTTTGGGTTAGGCTTAGGGCTTAGGGGCATGACAGGCCTGATGTCCTGGCGCTGTGATGACCTTCCTTGGGTCTG
>NW_027407446.1:0-1482 GCF_003265705.2 Callorhinus ursinus | reverse complement strand
CTCCAGGGGTTTACACACACACACACACACACACACACACACACACAAATTTGGGGTGAGCATCCTTTCATCATTTGTCTCTAAGCATCTACAACTTCAGGAGGAAGCACGTAAGCTGAGGACCTCTAATGAGGAAGCCTGGAGGCTCCTGGGTAAACAGCTTGCATTCTGAAAGGGGAAGGATGTCTCAGATAGATCACAGAACACACCCAAAAGCCACAAGGCCAAGACAGGGTGCTGTCCCTACAGGAGTAACTTCCAGAAACAGGCACAACTGAAAACGCCCGTCGCATTTACCGTAGCCATCTCGGGGTCCTTTTTCGGGCTGGTGCTGCTGTTCATCCTGGGAACCGGTCTAGATTCTGGAGGGGACAAAGGATGGAGGTTGATTGTGGTTTGCATACCCTCCGTGCCTTCTTCCTCCATCTCACACTCTTTCCCACACTCGGGTCCCTGATCTGAAGAGAGGGTTTCTCCACATGACTCAAGCGACTTCTTTGCTAAGAGAGATACCAGTCACCTGACTCTTGCGGGAGACACTCCAGGACCCTGGTTCCAGTGTTTCCATAAGTAATCACTCAACAGTGGACAGATTGGGGTACAACTGGCTGGAAATTAATACTGAAATTGGGGTGCTGAATACAAATCCAAAAAAATCACTTTTTCTTCATAGATTAAAAACCTAAGTGAGAATACCCTTGAGTGGGTGATATCAACAAACCCGCAACACGAACGGCATGCATTCTTTCCTCAAGCCGCCAGGTAATGGTGCAATCTTTCGGTCTCTAGATGAGGCCTAGCATGTGTGACGGGCTATTACGTAAATATTGAAGAGAAGAATTGGAGTAGACTAATCGTACAGTCAGGAGCAAAGAAAAAAACAGGCGGATTGAGAAGTAAAGCTGTGGCATTATTCCGATAACATTAGAGGAGTAAAATGCACGAATTTCATTGATGAATATAGTACTGTAGATTACAAATAAAACAAAACAAAAAAAAAGAATCTCCATAAGGGGTAAATGTCATTTTTCTCAAACAGCCTTATTTTTTTTTTCAAATGGCTTCACCATTGCGTCAAGGTGGGAAGGGAGCTCAGGCTCACAACTCCTCCAGGCTCAGCTCTTCAGTAGGGGGATGGTGGAGGGGGTGGGGGTGGGGGTCTGCAGTCAGGGGAGGGGTGTGAGCTCCAGTAGGCACCTGAGGAAAGCACCCTCCCATCACGCTTTCAGACAACCTGCTGTACTTAGGTAGTGCCTGTGATTCCCTCTAGGACACACAACGATCACCCACAAGAAGAGGGAGGACATCAAGTGCTTTCCCAGCAGAAATCAGGCTGCTGCAATTCACAGCTTGCTCCCTACCTCTCTGCACACGGTTCCATATCTCGGATCTTCCCGGCATCGGTTCCTGCCTCATGGATCCCTCAGGAGGCGTGTCTCTCCTCATCATGTGCAGTCTTGAATACAGAAAAAGAATGGACGT
>NW_027407445.1:0-1482 GCF_003265705.2 Callorhinus ursinus | reverse complement strand
GATTACTGAAACTGTGTGACAGGTACAAAGGGGTTCATTACATGATTTTATGTTTTAAATTTTCCTTAAGAAAAAGCTTAAAGGGGCGCCTGGGTGGCTCAGTCGTTAAGCGTCTGCCTTTGGCTCAGGTCATGATCCCAGGGTCCTGGGATTGAGCCCCGCATCGGGCTCCCTGCTCTGCGGGAAGCCTGCTTCTCCCTCTCCCACTCCCCCTGCTTGTGTTCCCTCTCTCACTATGTCTCTCTCTGTCAAATAAATAAATAAAATATTTAAAAAAAAAAAAGAAAAAGCTTAAAAAAAAAGCTACTCCTCAGTAAATTAGGGTAAGTTAATGGGAAAATGTGCCAGACATAAAAAGAAATTGTCTACATTATTTACATATTAACTCACTAAGAATTGCTGTCTCAGTGAGTGGGATCCAAGTTAATGTTTTACTATATTAGACTTTCTACATAATGATCCGTTGTCTAATACGCAAATCAAAATTCCCAAATCCCCGATGTTGTTGGATAAAGATTTAAGGACTTTAAGATATGAGAGCTCTAAAATCAGACTGCCAAGGAAGAAAAACAGAATAAAAGAGGGAATATTATAGTTAGTTAAAAAGAAATGAGCTACTTTAAAAACTGTTACCTATGAATAAGGTCTGAACTTTTTTCCTAAACTACTTGAGAGGTTTGTTTTCAAATTTTCATATACGTATTTGATCAGAGTATACAAAGCATATAAATGAGTATTCATTTTCTAGAACCATGCATTTTGTCACAATGGTGTTCTTTATATTCATAGCTTCTGGCTTTATAATCTGAAATGTTCTAGTTAATAAAATTGTCAGGAAGCTTCTATCATTGAAATAAGATAATCTTTACATACCAAGATCTTTCTGCATAGATTTTAAAAAGGTGATGAGAACTTGTTAAAATATCTTTTACAACAACCTGTTCTATCCTATAACTTAGACTATTTCAGGAAAACATACTTTATACCATTCTGTACTTCCTAAATTTATTTAAAATGAACTGTATGACATATACAATTTCAGAAAAGAAATTCTAATAAGGGGAAGGACACTATTAAGGGGACATAGAAATTACCATAATTTTTGGCAATTTTTGGCAATTTGATGACATATCTCAATAGCCTAAGCATCACCGGGCTACCTCAGTTGGTTTAGCGCATGCCTTTTTTTTTTTTTTTTTTAAGATTTTATTTATTTATTTGACAGAGCGAGAGGGGGAGGGAACACAAGCAGGGGGAGTGGGAGAGGGAGAAGCAGGCTTTCCGTGGAGCAGGGAGCCTTATGTGGGGCTCGATCCCTGGACCCTGGGATCATGACCTGAGCCGAAGGCAGACACTTAACGACTGAGCCACCCAGGCACCCCAGCACCCCACTCCTGATTCTGGCTCAGGTCATGATCTAAGGGTTGTGAGGAGCCCCATGGCAAGCTCATTCTCTCTTCCCCTCTGCCCCTCCCCGACTCA
>NW_027407444.1:0-1482 GCF_003265705.2 Callorhinus ursinus | reverse complement strand
TTTGATTCCTTTCTCTTTACCTTTTGTGTATCTATGGTAGATCCTTGATTTGTGGCTCCCGTGAGGTTTACATACAACATCCTGTAGGTATAACATTCTCTTTTACACTGACAACAGCTTAACTTTGGTCACAGCCCCAACTCCATCCTGTTATTGCCCACCCTTTTACTTTTCTTACATCATCGTTTACGTGTGTGTCTGTGTGTGTGTGTGCGTATCGATTAACAAATTGCTGATACTATGGCAGATTTCAATACCTTTATCTTTTATCCTTTATTCTCAGATTACCCTGTCAGCCCCTCTCCTCATTCACAGTATTAGGGCATTCTGAATCTGACTACATGCTTACCTTTACCAGTGTGTTGTATATTTTCATATATTTGGTGTTACCAATTAGTGTCCTTTTGTTTCAGCTTGAAGAACTCATTTTGGCATTTCTTGTGATCCAGGTTTAGGCACGAAAGTTTCCCTCAGCTCTTATTTATTAGGGAAAATCTTTATTTCACCCTCAATTCTGAAGGACAGCATTGCTGGGTCAAGTATTTTTGGTGGGCAGTTTCTTTCTTTTAGCTGTTTGAATATATCAATCATCCTATCCTCTCCTGGCCTTTAAGCCTTCTGCTGAAAAATCCACCAATACCCTTATGGGGCTTCCTTTGTATGAGAGAAAAATTTTTTTTCTCTTGCTGCTTTTAAAACTCTCTCTTTGATTTTGGATTTAGACAATTTGATTGGTATGTGTCTCAGTGAAGCATGTTTTGGATTGTAATTTTTTTAAATAATTTTTATTGTTATGTTAATCACCATACATTACATCATTAGTTTTTTGATGTAGTGTTCCATGATTCATTGTTTGGGCATACACCCAGTTCTCCACGCAGAATGTGCCCTCTTTAATACCCATCACCAGGCTAACCCATGCCCCCACCCCCCTCCCCTCTAGAAGGTGACCTATTAGTTTCGTGAAGTTGGATGTCCACATCTCTCCCCATGTTTGGGGAATTTTCAGTCATGATTTCTTTCAGTAAGCTTTGTGCTCTTTTTACCCCCTTCTCATCTGGGGTGCCAATGATTCCTACATTATTATTTTTGATGGTATCCCATAACTCACATAGGCTTTCTTCATTTCTTTTCTTTTTTTGCATTTCTAGTTGAATACTTTCAATTGATATGTCTTCGAGGTCACTGAGTATCCCCTTGCTCATTCAAGTCGGCTGTTGATGTTCTCTGTTGAATTATTCAGTTCATTGTGTTCTTCAGCTCCAAATTTTCATGTTAGTTCCTTTTCTTTCTCTTTGTTGAACTTCTCAGATTTGTTCTTAAATTGTTTTCCTGATATCATTAATTTGTTTATTTGTGTTCTCTTATAACCCTGGGAGTCTTTGTAGAACAATTTGGGTTGATTTCTTTGTCAGAGGATTCCTGGATCTCCACATCTTTGGGGCCAGTTACTGGAGGTTTACGGTATTCCTTTGGTAGACA
>NW_027407443.1:0-1482 GCF_003265705.2 Callorhinus ursinus | reverse complement strand
TGAGTCGGGGAGGGGCAGAGGGGAAGAGAGAATGAGCTTGCCATGGGGCTCCTCACAACCCTTAGATCATGACCTGAGCCAGAATCAGGAGTGGGGTGCTGGGGTGCCTGGGTGGCTCAGTCGTTAAGTGTCTGCCTTCGGCTCAGGTCATGATCCCAGGGTCCAGGGATCGAGCCCCACATAAGGCTCCCTGCTCCACGGAAAGCCTGCTTCTCCCTCTCCCACTCCCCCTGCTTGTGTTCCCTCCCCCTCTCGCTCTGTCAAATAAATAAATAAAATCTTAAAAAAAAAAAAAAAAAAGGCATGCGCTAAACCAACTGAGGTAGCCCGGTGATGCTTAGGCTATTGAGATATGTCATCAAATTGCCAAAAATTGCCAAAAATTATGGTAATTTCTATGTCCCCTTAATAGTGTCCTTCCCCTTATTAGAATTTCTTTTCTGAAATTGTATATGTCATACAGTTCATTTTAAATAAATTTAGGAAGTACAGAATGGTATAAAGTATGTTTTCCTGAAATAGTCTAAGTTATAGGATAGAACAGGTTGTTGTAAAAGATATTTTAACAAGTTCTCATCACCTTTTTAAAATCTATGCAGAAAGATCTTGGTATGTAAAGATTATCTTATTTCAATGATAGAAGCTTCCTGACAATTTTATTAACTAGAACATTTCAGATTATAAAGCCAGAAGCTATGAATATAAAGAACACCATTGTGACAAAATGCATGGTTCTAGAAAATGAATACTCATTTATATGCTTTGTATACTCTGATCAAATACGTATATGAAAATTTGAAAACAAACCTCTCAAGTAGTTTAGGAAAAAAGTTCAGACCTTATTCATAGGTAACAGTTTTTAAAGTAGCTCATTTCTTTTTAACTAACTATAATATTCCCTCTTTTATTCTGTTTTTCTTCCTTGGCAGTCTGATTTTAGAGCTCTCATATCTTAAAGTCCTTAAATCTTTATCCAACAACATCGGGGATTTGGGAATTTTGATTTGCGTATTAGACAACGGATCATTATGTAGAAAGTCTAATATAGTAAAACATTAACTTGGATCCCACTCACTGAGACAGCAATTCTTAGTGAGTTAATATGTAAATAATGTAGACAATTTCTTTTTATGTCTGGCACATTTTCCCATTAACTTACCCTAATTTACTGAGGAGTAGCTTTTTTTTTAAGCTTTTTCTTTTTTTTTTTTAAATATTTTATTTATTTATTTGACAGAGAGAGACATAGTGAGAGAGGGAACACAAGCAGGGGGAGTGGGAGAGGGAGAAGCAGGCTTCCCGCAGAGCAGGGAGCCCGATGCGGGGCTCAATCCCAGGACCCTGGGATCATGACCTGAGCCAAAGGCAGACGCTTAACGACTGAGCCACCCAGGCGCCCCTTTAAGCTTTTTCTTAAGGAAAATTTAAAACATAAAATCATGTAATGAACCCCTTTGTACCTGTCACACAGTTTCAGTAATC
>NW_027407442.1:0-1514 GCF_003265705.2 Callorhinus ursinus | reverse complement strand
CATTTTATTTACACACACACACACGTAAAACAAACCTAATATTCTAAAATATTCGAAATTCTTGTTGGTTTTAGTTCATGTACATTGGTGCCAAGTTGTTAGATTTGTCAGACACACACAGATTTAAAAGATTCTTGTCTTCCTGGTCAGTTGTTTCAACGAAGCTCCCAGGTGACTCTCAGACCACCAGCCTAGAAGACCTTTTGGAAACCACTTTCTTATCCGAGAGAAAACATTTCCCAAGACAATACCCATTCCCCAACTCCACCTCTGGAGAGGAGGCTCCTTCTTTTCAGGTGCTCCTGGGGAACTCTGGCAAGAGAGAAGGGGCTAACACTCAGGACCTGGAGGCGCACTGAGCAGCACTGCCTAGAAGGATACCATTCTGGGGCCCGCAGGAAGGACAGGAAACATTACTTACCGCAATCTCTGTTACTAAAATATCAGTAAATACTTCCCAACACAGTGACAAAGTCAAAGACATTCCAGGCATCTCAGAAATAGTTCTTGAGAGAAAAAAGAGCAGTTACTGCTAGAGGCTGGTAAGGGTTCTGCCAGGCAAGGAGTTGCAGGAAGTACCCCTAATCAAGAAAGGAGCAAAGGGACAGAGGGGCCACCCAGGGGGGACACCACAGCTGGGTAAGCAAACACCTGTGGGTCTGGGCAGGTGCAGAACTGAGAGCTGTGTGTCCAAAGAGGAGGAGGTTGGCCCCGCCTGTCTCCAGGAACTGGGCTCAGGGCAGAGCTCAGGCAGCTCAGGTTATTGGAGCAGCCCCTTCCTCAGGAGCCCCCGCAATGTCACATTTGCTCTGGGGCCTTGGGGAATTCSCAGCTCTAAGCTACAAGTCCCTGAAGATCCCCCCTACAGAGAGGGAGCCAGAATGCAGACCACCAAAAGGCCAAGAGGGAGCCAAGGCACCTACTAGCACCCCAAAAGTGAAGATCTTCAGCACGCATTCCATGGAGAACATGGATGTGAACACAATGTTCAGGCATTTCAACATTAGCTCATATTCATATGGTGCGCCATAGAACTGCACGGGGAATAAGTGCCATTGGCTGCAGGTTCGGCTGGCCCAAGACACCCCAGCCTTGACCTCCTGCCAGAGCAGAGAGAACTGCACTCCTGCCCAGGGTAGGGATACCTGTCCCTGCTCTCCCCGTTTTCTCCCAGGACCCTCTCACCATCTCAGCCCACAGAGAACCCAGGGCACTGGGCTTCTATATGCATCTCATGCTGACCAGGATGTGATCAGCTGCAACTATGGCTCTCTCTCTCTCACACACCCCAGCTGGAACCCACTGTCCCCCATGCTGGGCCAACATACCTTCATCATTAGCACCACTGTGTTGAGGGCGATCATGGCCATGATGAAGTACTCAAAGGGAGACGAGACCACAAATGTCCATGTTTTGTACCGGAATGACTGCTTGTCCTGGGGCAGGTACCGCGTCAGGGGCTTGGTGCTGATGGCGAAGTCGATGCAAGCCCTCTGCCCGGGGACAAGGGAGCA
>NW_027407441.1:0-1483 GCF_003265705.2 Callorhinus ursinus | reverse complement strand
TTGGGATCCCAGAAGAAGAAGAAAGAGAGAGAGGGGCAGAAGGTATACTGGAGCAAATAATAGCAGAGAACTTCCCTAATGTGGGGAAGGAAACAGGCATCAAAATCCAGGAGACACAGAGAACCCCTCTCAAAATCAATAAAAATAGGTCAACACCCCGACATCTAATAGTAAAACTTATGAGTCTCAGAGACAAAGAGAAAATCCTGAAAGCAGCTCGGGAAAAGAGATATGTAACCTACAATGGTAGAAACATTAGATTGGCAACAGACCTATCCACAGAGACCTGGCAGGCCAGAAAGGACTGGCAAGATATCTTCAGAGCACTAAACGAGAAAAATATGCAGCCAAGAATACTATATCCAGCTAGGCTATCATTGAAAATAGAAGGAGAGATTAAAAGCTTCCAGGACAAACAAAAACTAAAGGAATTTGCAAACACAAAACCAGCCCTACAAGAAATATTGAAAGAGGTCCTCTAAGCAAAAAGAGAGCAAAAAGCAGCATAGATCAGAAAGGAACACAGACAATATACAGTAACAGTCACCTTACAGGCCATACAATGGCACTAAATTCATACCTTTCAATAGTTACCCTGAATGTAAATGGGCTAAATGCCCCAATCAAAAGACACAGGCTATCAGATTGGATTAAAAAACAAGACCCATCCATAGGCTGTCTGCAAGAGACTCATTTTAGACCCAAGGACACCCCCAGATTGAAAGTGAGGGGGTGGAAAACCATTTACCATGCTAATGGACACCAAAAGAAAGCTGGGGTGGCAATCCTTATATCAGACAAACTAGATTTTAAAACAAAGACTGTAATAAGAGATGAGGAAGGACACTATATCCTACTTAAAGGGTCTATCCAACAAGAAGATCTAACAATTGTAAATATCTATGCCCCTAATGTGGGAGCAGCCAATTATATAAGGCAATTAATAACAAAAGCAAAGAAACACTTGACAACAATACAATAATAGTGGGGGACTTTAACACCCCCCTGACTGAAATGGACAGATCATCTAAGGAAAAGATCAACAAGGAAATAAAGACTTTAAACGACACACTGGACCAAATGGACTTCACAGACATATTCAGAACATTCCATCCCAAAGCAACGGAATACACATTCTTCTCTAGTGCCCATGGAACATACTCCAGAATTGATCACATCCTAGGTCACAAATCAGGTCTCAACCGGTACCAGAAGATTGGATTATTCCCTGCATATTTTCAGACCACAATGCTTTGAAACTAGAACTCAATCACAAGAGGAAAGTCGGAAAGAACTCAAATACATGGAGGCTAAAGAGCATCCTACTAAAGAATGAATGGGTCAACCAGGAAATTAAAGAAGAATTAAAAAAATTCATGGACACCAATGAAAATGAAAACACAACTGTTCAAAATCTTTGGGATACAGTAAAGGCTGTCCTGAGAGGAAAGTATATAGCAATACAAGCCTTTCTCAAGAAACA
>NW_027407440.1:0-1483 GCF_003265705.2 Callorhinus ursinus | reverse complement strand
GATCGTAAGTCACAACACTGAGACAGCTATGGTTAAGCCTCACTCAAGCTCCTTTGGGACACGGCCAGACAAGCATCTGATTGGTCTCCTCATCTCAGTTGGCACCCTCATCCTTTGTCTGTCTCTGCACCCCCGCACACTGGGACAACACCATGGGGTGAGGGCAGAGTAAACCTATGATTCTAGAGACCATGATCCAAAATTTCAAGAAGTGGTTTTCAGGAGACTATGCAGTCAGGAAGAACCCCGGCAAGTAAAGAACGCTATGTGAATTGGAATGGCCCACCTTAGATGTCAGGTGGCCTTCAGAAGGGACATTGGATGTCCCAATGATTCTATGAGTATGGCGAGTCATAACAGGAGAACCAGGACACCCTGACAAGATTCTTTACATTGACTCCTGGCTAGGAACTGTTCAGACCCTTCCCCCCTGGAAGCGATTTGCTTGCAATAGGCAGGGACAGGCCAGGGTCTTAATCACCTCATCCAAGTGACCTAAAGAAAATCAACAAAAGCCCCAATCTCCACAAATCCTAGTCGGAGATCCCAAGGATGAACCGAACCTGCCCCCACCATACGTACCCCCAAGACTGCCTACACATGGCCCTTCAGCTCCAAACACACCGCCAACATTGGTTTCACCAACGCCCCCAGGCACAGAGGATCCATGGCGCCCCCAGGCCCAAGAGATCCACTTTCTCCAGGACCAGCAGCCAGGCTATGCCCCAGGCCAGTCGCAAGCACCCTCCAAATGACAGTAAGAGAGACGCGGGGACCGAGAGGCGCGATGAAGAATGGACGGCCCAACCCAGCCATTCCATGATGTTATTATCAGCCCTTCTCCACAAACAACCTCCTCAACTGGAAACATAACCCCCCATCCTATTCTGAGAAACCACAGGCCATGGTAGACCTCATAGAATGCCTCTTCCAGACTGATCGACCAACCTGGGAAGACTGCCAACAGTTACTCCGCACCCTGTTTAATACAATGGAAAGGAGGACAATAATGAAAGTTGCACGGCAGTACCTGGAAGAGCATGCACCAGTGGGAGTCATCGACCCTCTGCCTGGGCTAACACAGCCGCACCCGAAGAGCACCCAGCATGGGACTTCAACACAACTGAAAAACAGGCCCACATCCGCCAGTATCAGGAGGCCATCTTCCGGGAGAATCCATGCAGGAGCTAAGAAATCCATTAACATGACTACGGTATCCTCGGTCACAACCAGGGGAGTCCACTGGGGACTACTACAAAGGACTATGTGAAGCCTACAGGATATACTCTCCATTTGACCCCGAGGCACAGGAAAGCCAAAAGATGTTAAACACCCCCTTCGTGGTTCAGACTTCCTCAGACATCAGAAAGAAACTTCAGAAACTAAATGGTTTTGCCTGGATGAATATCACCCAACTAATCAAGATTGCTAATAAGGTCTACATGAACAGGGAGGTTGCAGCTGAACGGGAAGCCGACAAAAA
>NW_027407439.1:0-1483 GCF_003265705.2 Callorhinus ursinus | reverse complement strand
TGTTTTTGAAATTCTATCATTTAAAAAAATATTTTAGGTAGGTTCCATGCACAACGTGTGGTGTGCACACGTGACCCAGAGATCAAGAGTCATATGTTCCACTGACTGAGCCATCCAGGGACCCTCCTTCCCACCCTCCTTTTTGAAATTCAAAATCTTACCCACTTTTTTTTTTAATAAAGATTTTATTTATTTATTTGAGAGAGAGCATGAGAGGAGAGAGGGTCAGAGGGAGAAGCAGACTCCCCGCTCAGCGGGGAGCCCGACCCGGGACTCGATCCCGGGACTCGATCCCGGGTCTCCAGGATCATGACCTGAGCCGAAGGCAGTCGTTCAACCAACTGAGCCACCCAGGCGCCCTCCTACCCGCTTCTTAAGTTGCAATGGCATATAAGCATCGATTGCCTTTCTTTGAGCTTCAAATCTTTCTGGTTCTCATAGTTAAGAAATTATATTTTTGGGAGGCGCCTGGGTGGCTCAGTCGGTTAAGTGACTGCCTTCGGCTCAGGTCATGATCCTGGAGTCCCGGGATCGGGTCCCGCATCGGGCTCCCTGCTCAGCGGGGAGTCTGCTTCTCCCTCCGACCCTCCCCCCTCTCATGCTCTCTCTCTCTCTCTCTCTCTGATTCTCTCTCTCAAATAAATAAATAAAATCTTTAAAAAAAAGAAATTGTATTTTTTTTTCTGTTGTGAGACCGTCTTATGTCAGTTAATTATGAGAGCAGCCAAGGAATTGAGAATGAGGAAGGATAAATGTTTTCCTCTCACACTGTTCTGAACAAAAGATTCGTGACAGCCATCTTTCAGTTTCAAACATGAAGGAAAACTTTATCATCATTCCAGAAACCTAACAGAAAAAGAAGAGGAAAGGAATCTGCACACAGATGAAGGTGATAGTAGGGAATAACTGAGAATAAGGCAAAGTTCCATCAAATCGGGTACTTAGCACATCCAGCCTCAGAAGCCGAGGGAGCCCCGCGGAGACAGCCAGGCTGGAGTCCTGATTGAGAGGCCTGGTGGAGAGTCCTCCCCTCCCTGAGACTTCCAACTGACCATCCCCCTAAGGGCCATATTTATAGGGCAAATGACAGGGTTTGAAATTAGACATTTGTTCACCTGTGTGCAGTCTGGAGCAATCTGCATTTCCCTGTTACCATGTTTCTGTATTTTCAGGGAGCCTGGGCTAAGCGTGTCTGCTTCCCCTCCAGCATTCCCCTCCAGGGGCCAGCCCAGCCTGGAGCAGGAGGGGATATTCACGGAGGAAAGATGTTAGGGTTCGAAGCTGACAGCCAAGAAGGAATTCTTGGGATATCTTTGGTGCAAAATGGTGGCTTTATGACAGCCCGGGGAGAGGACCCGCGGGCAGAAAGGGCTGCACCGGGGTCATGAGGAGTGGCCCATTATACACTTTCAAGTTGGTAGGGGGCTGGGGATAGAGTAAGTCTCTAAGGAATTTTGGAAGCAAGGTTAACAGTGCTGAGGGA
>NW_027407438.1:0-1483 GCF_003265705.2 Callorhinus ursinus | reverse complement strand
GAATTCTGGGTTGAGCCTTTTTCCCTTTCAGCACTTAGACATGGAGTACCTGTCCTCTGGCCTCATCTCTCTCCATGAGAAGTCCATGGGCATTTGAATTGATGGGCTTCTCCATGTAATGAGTTGTTTTCTTCTGGCTCCTTCCAAGACTTTTTCCTTCATCTTTGCTTCGAGTAGTTTGATTAGTGTGCTTTTTGTGATTTCCTTTGACTTTATCCTGTTTCAGCTTGCTGTTGTCTTTAAGTAGATTGTAGTATTGTCTGGCACTCATTTATGCTGTAGTTGTGGGCTTGGTTGGTTTTATTTGTCTTGTATAAAGTCTGTGGACTTCAGAGGGTGCGAGGGGAAATTTCAGTTTCAGTGACTACCATCATGTCCCGGGGACACACAGGTCTGTGCTCTGATTTTTACAATTGAGGTGAATACCTACCACAGAGGTTTGATGTAAAATCAAATAAGATAGCATTCGTGGGCTCTGCATTATACTTTCTGATGAATTCTTGGTTCTCAAAGTAAGCTTTTAGTTTTAAAATGTACATATGTCTGTGATTGAGGAGAGATAAAATGCGAACTTGATACAGTAGGCTGCCTGTTTTTGGAATGAGAAGAGGATTATTGAACTCTGAAAGGGATGCTGGTCGTGGAGGAAATTATTTCATTGAATAGAAAATTTAGAAAAGGGAATAACAGAGACAGAGTAAGTGTAAGTGGGACATAGCATCCTTGCTGCGTATATCAAATCTGACAACAAACCAAGGGACCGTGTTCCCACCTTTCAAAAGAAGATACTTACATAGTTCAAAAGTCACTTCCACGACTTTGATTGATGAATGTAAAGTTGGGCACATTTTACATCCAATCAATCTGTAGCAGAGTATTTAGATATGACCTGGAAGTATACATTTTTTGCTAATATTTCGGGTGATTGTTTTTATATTCCTGAATTGAACACCACGAGTGGGTGGTACCGTTGAGCTGACTGTTCACACCAGTGGCTTTGTGGAGGGCTCCCCTTCTAGCGTGGTCATGTTCGCTTCCTTGGGCAGCCTGTTCCTTTCCTTCTGACCCTGGCTAAATACATTTTTTGTAAAGGAAAGTAGCATCCCTTATTTATAATGGTTTGCCTCCGCTGTAGACAGCTTAGTTTGAAGAAAAAAGAAAAATGTGGTTAGTAGAATGGGACCAGCTCTTGTCTTAAATAATACCCTTACTGGTGACAGAAGGCTGCTTGGCCTGCCTCAGCATTCTCTCCTTACCTCTGACCAGGTACCAGCTGGAAGATGAGTCTGCCCATTTGGATGAAATGCCATTAATGATGTCTGAAGAAGGCTTCGAGAATGATGAAAGTGATTAGCACACGTTACCACGAGCTAGGATCACACAGAGAAGAAGAGGACTAGAGTGGTTTGTCTGTGGAGGATGGAAGTTCCTCTGCACCAGGTTTGTGATCTCTTGCTGCCTAATTTCCTATGCTCTCAGGTAT
>NW_027407437.1:0-1483 GCF_003265705.2 Callorhinus ursinus | reverse complement strand
TGTTTCTTGAGAAAGGCTTGTATTGCTATATACTTTCCTCTCAGGACAGCCTTTACTGTATCCCAAAGATTTTGAACAGTTGTGTTTTCATTTTCATTGGTGTCCATGAATTTTTTTAATTCTTCTTTAATTTCCTGGTTGACCCATTCATTCTTTAGTAGGATGCTCTTTAGCCTCCATGTATTTGAGTTCTTTCCGACTTTCCTCTTGTGATTGAGTTCTAGTTTCAAAGCATTGTGGTCTGAAAATATGCAGGGAATAATCCAATCTTCTGGTACCGGTTGAGACCTGATTTGTGACCTAGGATGTGATCAATTCTGGAGTATGTTCCATGGGCACTAGAGAAGAATGTGTATTCCGTTGCTTTGGGATGGAATGTTCTGAATATGTCTGTGAAGTCCATTTGGTCCAGTGTGTCGTTTAAAGTCTTTATTTCCTTGTTGATCTTTTCCTTAGATGATCTGTCCATTTCAGTCAGGGGGGTGTTAAAGTCCCCCACTATTATTGTATTGTTGTCAAGTGTTTCTTTGCTTTTGTTATTAATTGCCTTATATAATTGGCTGCTCCCACATTAGGGGCATAGATATTTACAATTGTTAGATCTTCTTGTTGGATAGACCCTTTAAGTAGGATATAGTGTCCTTCCTCATCTCTTATTACAGTCTTTGTTTTAAAATCTAGTTTGTCTGATATAAGGATTGCCACCCCAGCTTTCTTTTGGTGTCCATTAGCATGGTAAATGGTTTTCCACCCCCTCACTTTCAATCTGGGGGTGTCCTTGGGTCTAAAATGAGTCTCTTGCAGACAGCCTATGGATGGGTCTTGTTTTTTAATCCAATCTGATAGCCTGTGTCTTTTGATTGGGGCATTTAGCCCATTTACATTCAGGGTAACTATTGAAAGGTATGAATTTAGTGCCATTGTATGGCCTGTAAGGTGACTGTTACTGTATATTGTCTGTGTTCCTTTCTGATCTATGCTGCTTTTTGCTCTCTTTTTGCTTAGAGGACCTCTTTCAATATTTCTTGTAGGGCTGGTTTTGTGTTTGCAAATTCCTTTAGTTTTTGTTTGTCCTGGAAGCTTTTAATCTCTCCTTCTATTTTCAATGATAGCCTAGCTGGATATAGTATTCTTGGCTGCATATTTTTCTCGTTTAGTGCTCTGAAGATATCTTGCCAGTCCTTTCTGGCCTGCCAGGTCTCTGTGGATAGGTCTGTTGCCAATCTAATGTTTCTACCATTGTAGGTTACATATCTCTTTTCCCGAGCTGCTTTCAGGATTTTCTCTTTGTCTCTGAGACTCATAAGTTTTACTATTAGATGTCGGGGTGTTGACCTATTTTTATTGATTTTGAGAGGGGTTCTCTGTGTCTCCTGGATTTTGATGCCTGTTTCCTTCCCCACATTAGGGAAGTTCTCTGCTATTATTTGCTCCAGTATACCTTCTGCCCCTCTCTCTCTTTCTTCTTCTTCTGGGATCCCAA
>NW_027407436.1:0-1483 GCF_003265705.2 Callorhinus ursinus | reverse complement strand
GATCGTAAGTCACAACACTGAGACAGCTATGGTTAAGCCTCACTCAAACTCCTTTGGGACACAGCCAGACAGGCATCTGATTGGTCTCCTCATCTCAGTTGGCACCCTCATCCTTTGTCTGTCTCTGCACCCCCACACACTGGGACAACACCATGGGGTGAGGGCAGAGTAAACCTATGTTTCTAGAGACCATGATCCAAAATTTCAAGAAGTGGTTTTCAGGAGACTATGCAGTCAGGAAGAACCCCGGCAAGTAAAGAACGCTATGTGAATTGGAATGGCCCACCTTAGATGTCAGGTGGCCTTCAGAAGGGACATTGGATGTCCCAATGATTCTATGAGTACGGCGAGTCATAACAGGAGAACCAGGACACCCTGATAAGATTCTTTACATTGACTCCTGGCTAGGAACTGTTCAGACCCTTCCCCCCTGGAAGCGATTTGCTTGCAATAGGCAGGGACAGGCCAGGGTCTTAATCACCTCATCCAAGTGACCTAAAGAAAATCAACAAAAGCCCCAATCTCCACAAATCCTAGTCGGAGATCCCAAGGATGAACCGAACCTGCCCCCACCATACGTACCCCCAAGACTGCCTACACATGGCCCTTCAGCTCCAAACACACCGCCAACATTGGTTTCACCAACGCCCCCAGGCACAGAGGATCCATGGCGCCCCCAGGCCCAAGAGATCCACTTTCTCCAGGACCAGCAGCCAGGCTATGCCCCAGGCCAGTCGCAAGCACCCTCCAAATGACAGTAAGAGAGACGCGGGGACCGAGAGGCGCGATGAAGAATGGACGGCCCAACCCAGCCATTCCATGATGTTATTATCAGCCCTTCTCCACAAACAACCTCCTCAACTGGAAACATAACCCCCCATCCTATTCTGAGAAACCACAGGCCATGGTAGACCTCATAGAATGCCTCTTCCAGACTGATCGACCAACCTGGGAAGACTGCCAACAGTTACTCCGCACCCTGTTTAATACAATGGAAAGGAGGACAATAATGAAAGTTGCACGGCAGTACCTGGAAGAGCATGCACCAGTGGGAGTCATCGACCCTCTGCCTGGGCTAACACAGCCGCACCCGAAGAGCACCCAGCATGGGACTTCAACACAACTGAAAAACAGGCCCACATCCGCCAGTATCAGGAGGCCATCTTCCGGGAGAATCCATGCAGGAGCTAAGAAATCCATTAACATGACTACGGTATCCTCGGTCACAACCAGGGGAGTCCACTGGGGACTACTACAAAGGACTATGTGAAGCCTACAGGATATACTCTCCATTTGACCCCGAGGCACAGGAAAGCCAAAAGATGTTAAACACCCCCTTCGTGGTTCAGACTTCCTCAGACATCAGAAAGAAACTTCAGAAACTAAATGGTTTTGCCTGGATGAATATCACCCAACTAATCAAGATTGCTAATAAGGTCTACATGAACAGGGAGGTTGCAGCTGAACGGGAAGCCGACAAAAA
>NW_027407435.1:1172-1484 GCF_003265705.2 Callorhinus ursinus | reverse complement strand
CCCCATGAAGAAGCTGGAAGCACACCCCAAACCCAGCCTATGTGTGACAGTTCCGGGGGAACCTGGCCTCCTGGCGAGTGTGCCTGTAAGCTCTCCTCCACCGGCTCTGTCCATTCTTCTGGGAAGCATGCAGGCCCTTGCTGCGGGGACAACTCCCATTCCCTGCATGGGCTTTGCCCCTCCAGTTTTCTGTGGGGCCCTTGGGAGCCAGGCCCTGGGGGCCACGATGGTCCCGCCCACCCAAGGTGGGCAGGGTGGAGACAACTTTCCTGCTGCTGAAGGCCTGAGGAGCCGTTACTTGACGGGACCAAA
>NW_027407435.1:0-1072 GCF_003265705.2 Callorhinus ursinus | reverse complement strand
AGTTCCGGGGGAACCTGGCCTCCTGGCGAGTGTCCCTGTAAGCTCTCCTCCACTGGCTCTGTCCATTCCTCTGGGTAGCATGCAGGCCCTTGCTGCGGGGACAACTCCCATTCGCTGCATGGTTTTTGCCCCTCCAGTTTTCTGTGGGGCCCTTGGGAGCCAGACCCTGGGGGCCACGATGGTCCCGCCCACCCAAGGTGGGCAGGGTGGAGACAACTTTCCCGCTGCTGAAGGCCTGAGGAGCCGTTACTTGACGGGACCAAATCTGGGAGGGTTTCTCTCCATTCCACATGCTCTTCTTTTCCCCCAGTCCCAAGGGGAATACCAGCAGCAAAATGAGTATCCCGACATGGCACCCCTGCCCTTCCAAGACTACCCAAAGCCTCTAGCTGAAAATCCTTGTCAAGGCTTGAAGGAGACAGGGCACCCTGTGTTCAGCTCGCTGCACACTGCTGGGGCAAGTGTTCCGATCTTGTCATCGGCACAGGACAGGCTCGGCATGGGGCAGTTCTGCAGCCTGCACATGCTGAGACCCCTGGAGGGCAGCAGCAGGCACATCCTACTGCAGGGCTGTCTACTGCACTCAACCCACAGCACCAAGCCAATGCAGAAGCTTCAAGTTTTTTAGAGGAACTTTTCTCACCTGCAGAGATGGAAGAAGACATACACCCTTTTCTCAGTTGGCGCTTGCCACAAGAGGATGCTCCAGGACCCCAAGAAGCACCCCTCAGCGCAGAAGAGTTTCATGCCCTACTGGACATACTGCATGACTCCACAAGGCCTCAGGCCTAGGAGCAGGGAGGCCTCATCCTTCCCACCCCACACTCATTCAGATCTTTCCTGAGATTCAGTCCCAGAGGGTCAGCAAGTGGGCGAAACAGGCAGCATTGTGCATGTTCTAGAGGAAGACCGATGCCCAAGCAGCATCCATCACTTGGAAAGACGGAAGAATGGTGTCCTCTCTGCCCTGTGGGTGGGCAACCATTGTTTTCCCGATGAGCACCAAGTTCCACAAAGCCTCTGAGGGCACTGTGGGCACTGGGTAATGGGCACACTCCCCAAAAGCTAATTG
>NW_027407434.1:0-1484 GCF_003265705.2 Callorhinus ursinus | reverse complement strand
ACACCCCAAAAAAGCTCAGGTGAGCACGTGCCCTGGAGTTCACAGGTCTGGGGGATATGTCCAGTTGACCGACATTGGGCAGAAGAGACTTTCAAGGGGTAAAGAAAACTCATCTGAGTTGGCAGCATTAGCTCACTGCCTGTGGCCTTCTGGGACACTCACCTCCCACCCAGCCCACACCTTATCACCGGAACCCCCACCTCAGCCCACAGCCTGGACTCACCCAGCCAGGAACTACTCAGGTTAACTCTTTTGGAGCACCCTTTCACCTGCCCCACCCCTGCATCCCTGGGCAGCTGCAGGTCCACCCACAGAGAGGTAGCTCCACACCCACATGGTGATTGGTCATGGAGGTTTGTGCCCCGAGCACACTGGATGCTGCACCTGCCTGTACCATGCAACCCACCCTCACACCAGTGCCTCTCTGTGAGTGCAGGTGGTCCTAGAGGCACCTCCTAGCCCCAACACCTGGCTCAGTGGTGCAGGTATGGGTGGGGACATGGGCAGGTCCCCCCCAGACATCTGGCCCCTTTTGCTGACCCCTCTGGCTGCAGACCACCCCCAGAGTTCTGCCCCTTCTCTTCCTGCACCAACCCTGCCTACAGAGCTGTTTCTGGCTCCTGGCAAGGTTAGCTGCTCTCAGACCCTCCAAGGCTTGGGCTTTAGGAAATGCCATGGTTTCTCACATTTGCAAGGCAATTTTAAACCCAAAAATAATGCTCTAAGCGGGAAGAGCTTCAAATCCTGGTCTCACCCAGGAAGTGGATAGTGCTTCTTAGACCTTCAAAGCATCCTTGTAGGATGAGCCCTTTTAAGCTAGAACATATATACATATGCCTGGTTCTACAGGGAAATATCCAGGATGAAGAATAGCCACCCTTCTGTGCTGTTGGAGTTGTGATCCAGGAACAATTATTTTTCACTTAAAAAGAAAATATACTGTTACTGTCAATATTAAATGAATAAACCCTTTTAAACAGTTTAGAGAGAAATGAAGACTTTTATTCAAACCCACCACAGGACAGCGGCCTGGGAGACACATTCTTCACAAGAAAGGAGTGCTCCAGGGAAGGATCATTTGGGGCAGCTTTATATATTTGTTCTGT
This sequence comes from Callorhinus ursinus, assembly GCF_003265705.2. NCBI lineage: Eukaryota > Metazoa > Chordata > Mammalia > Carnivora > Otariidae > Callorhinus > Callorhinus ursinus. The sequence goes on along the minus strand of NW_027407434.1, from coordinate 378 downwards.
GTTGTTTTACATACAGAATCACCCATCATCTTGAGGAAGAACATTCCAGAAAGTAATAGACTTTTTCTTATGTTTTCAGTTTGTGCATGTCACTATGACTTGAATCATATGGGAACCAGAGAGGTTCTTTTGTTTTTCTTATCTTTATATTTGCAATGGCATTTTTTGGTTATCTTTTTCTTCTCAAAGCAGACGTGCAATATGTGTTTGGTGATGAAACAGGGCCCATGCTTTGAGGGTTTACCCAGCTGTTATGAGCTTGGTAAAATGTAAAAGGATATCTTCCATGGGAGCCCAGGGTCAGAGCCCATGGATGGTAAAAGGTAAAAGTCACCATTATCATTATAATTATTATTAAAGGGAAGAACTTGAGGCAAA
>NW_027407433.1:0-1484 GCF_003265705.2 Callorhinus ursinus | reverse complement strand
TAAGACGAAACAACATTAGAATAATTGGGATCCCAGAAGAAGAAGAATGTACCCTAGAATGGTAGAAACATTAGATTGGCAACAGACCTATCCACAGAGACCTGGCAGGCCAAAGGACTGGCATGATATATACAGAGCACTAAATGAGAAAAATATGCAGCCAAGAATACTATATCCAGCTAGGCTCTCATTGAAAACTGAAGGAGAGCTAAAAAGCTTACAGGACAAACAAAAATTAAGGAATTTGCAAATACGAAACCAGCCTTACAAGAAATCCTGAAAGGGGTCCTCTAAGCAAAGAGAGCGCCTAAAAGCACCATAGAGAAGAGAGGAACAGAGACAATATACAGTAACAGTCACCTTACAGGCAATACAGTGGCACTAAATTCTTATCTTTCAATAGTTACCCTGAACGTAAATGTGCTAAAGACCCCGATCAAAAGACACAGGCTATCAGATTGGATTAAAAAACAAGCCCCGTCAATATGCTGTCTGCAAGAGACTCAGTTTAGATCCAAAGACACCCCCACATTGAATGTGAGGGGGTGGAAAACCCATGCTAACGGACACCAAAAGAAAGCTGGGGTGGCAATCCTTATATCAGACAAATTAGATTTTAATTCAAAGACTGTAATAAGAGATGAGGAAGGACATTATATCCTACTTAAAGGCTCTATCCAACAAGAAGATCTAACCATTGTAAATATCTATGCCCCTAACATGGGAGCAGCCAATTATATAAGGCAATTAATAACAAAAGCGAAGAAACACATAAACAACAATACAATAATAGTGGGAGACTTTAACACCCCCCAACTGAAATGGACAGATCATCTAAGCAAAAGATCAACAAGGAAATAAAGACTTTAAATGACACACTGGACCAAATGGACTTCACAGACATATTCAGAACATTCCATCCCAAAGCAACGGAATACACATTCTTCGCTAGTGCCCATGGAACATTGTCCAAAATAGATCACATCCTGGGTCCCTATCAGGTGTCAAAATGTTCCAAAAGATTGGGATTATTCCCTGCATATTTTCAGACCATAATGCTTTGAAACTAGAACTCAATCATAAGAGGAAAGTGAGAAAGAACTCAAATACATGGAGGCTAAAGAGTATCCTACTAAAGAATGAATAGCTCAACTAGGAAATTAAAAAAGAATTTAAAAAATTCATAGAAACCAATGAAAATGAAAACACAACTGTTCAAAATCTTTGGGATACAGCAAAGGCAGTTCTAAGAGGAAACTATGTAGCAATACAAGCCTTTCTCAAGAAACAAGAAAGGTCTCAAATACATAACCTAACCCTACACCTAAAGGAGTAAGAGAAAAAAACAACAAATAAAGCCTAAACACAGCAGGAGAAGAGAAATAATAAAGATCAGAGAAGAAATCAATGAACTAGAAACCAAAATAACAAGGGAAGAGATCAACGAAACTAGGAGCTGGTTCTTTGAAAGAATTAACAAGATT
>NW_027407432.1:0-1484 GCF_003265705.2 Callorhinus ursinus | reverse complement strand
TGGACTTCCTGCTCAGTGGGGAGTCTGCATCTCCCTCTCCCTCTGCTTCTCACCCTGCTTGTGCTGTCTCCTTCTGTCAAATAAATAAAGTCTTTAAAAAAAGAAATGCAACAGGTCTCTGTATATTGACTTTGTATCCTGCAGCTTTAATGAATTTGTTTATTCTAAAAGTTTTTTGGTGGAATCTCTATGGAATTCTATATATAGTATCATGTCATTTGCAAACACTGACATTTTTCCTATTTGGATTTCATCTTTTCTTTCTTTCTTTTTTTCTTTTCGTCTGAATGCTTTGGCTAGGGCTTTCAATACTGTGTTGAATGAAAGTGATGAGAGTGGTAATATTTGTCTTGTTTTTTTTTGTCTCTTTTATTTTTTTTATAATATGTTATTTATTTATTCATGAGAGTCAGAGAGACAGGGAGAGAGGCAGAGGCAGAAAGAGAAGCAGGCTCCCCGCCTAGCTGGAAGCCCGATGCAGGACTCGATCCCAGGACCGTGGGATTGTGACCCGAGCCGAAGGCAGACGCTTAACCATCTGAGACACACAGGCACCCTCTTTGTCTTGTTTTTGATCTTAGTGGAAATGTTTTCAGCTTTTCACCCTTGGGTATGATATCAGCTGTGAGCTTTTCATATATGAACTTTGTTATCTTGAGGTATGTTCCCTGTATAACCAGATGGTTTAGAGTTTTTATCATAAATGCATATCGAACTGTCAAGTGTTCTTGTTGAGGTACAGCGGAATGTGGGGGTTTGCTGGGATAGGCGTGCAGATTTCTCCAGTTCAGAGACCTTTCTGTAATTCCAAATGACGCAGGATCCTTCTTGGTGGCAGCCTGAGTTCTCTTCTATTATTGAGGTGTCCCCAATGCCCAGAGCTTTGTAGCCAGGACTCTGCGGAAAAACCCATCAGAACCCAAGCCAGGGTTAGGGTTCAGGACTACTGGCATGACAGGCCCGATCTGCTAGCACTGTGGGAGGCTTTCCAGGGGACTGAGTTGAGGGCGTGAATCAGGATAAATGTCATGCCAGGGATTTTGGCCAGGGGGCGGCTGAAAGTGGAGGTTCGCTAGGATGGGCATCCGGAGTGCCCAATGGCGAAGTTTCCTTCTGTGTGTCAGTCTGAGTCCTCTTGTATTACTCAGTTGTCCCCAATCCCTGGAGTTTAGAGGAAGGCCTCTGGGGACAGACCCATCACAAGCCAAAATAAGGTTAAGGTTATGGCTTATGTGCGTGGCAGGCCCTATCTACCAACACAGTGGTGAGCTTCCCAGGGAGCCGAGTTGTGGACATGGGTCAGGGTGAGTGCCAAGCCCAGGATTTTAGGCCCGACCCCTGAATGTGGGAGAATGATGGGGTGGACACGCAGGTTTCTCTTGCCCGATATGCTTTCTGGAGTCCAAACTGTGAGGTTTCCTTCTAGGTGTAGGCTGAGTCTTCTGGTACTTCTCAGGTGGTCCCAATTCCTCGGGCTTTGGAAA
>NW_027407431.1:262-1484 GCF_003265705.2 Callorhinus ursinus | reverse complement strand
CCTGGTTTCAGGTCTTTTCTGATTTGTATACAGTATATTTGCTGGGGACGTTGTAGCATTTTGTTCTCCCATTCATCTATTCTCCTCTGGACAAAATGACAAGACGAAAAAATTCAACTCAGCAAAAAGAACAAGAGGTAGTACCGTCAGCCAGGGACCTACTCAATACGGACATTAGTGCGATGTCGGACCTAAAGTTCAGAATCATGACTTTAAAGATACTAGCTGGGCTTGAAAAAAGCGTGGAACTTATTAGAGAAACGCTTTCTGGAGAAATAAAAGAACTGAAATCTAACCAAGTTGAAATCAAAAAGGGTATTGATGAGGTGCAATCAAAAATGGGGGCACTAACTGCTAGGATAAATGACGCAGAACAGAGAATCAGTGATATAGAAGACCAAATGATGGAAAGTAAAGAGGCTGAGAAAAAGAGGGAGAAAAAACTACAGGATCACAAGGGCAGAATTCGAGAGATAAGTGATTCGATAACACGAAACAACATTAGAATAATTGGGATCCCAGAAGAAGAAGAAAGAGAGAGAGGGGCAGAAGGTATATTGGAGCAAATAATAGCAGAGAACTTCCCTAATGTGAGGAAGGAAACAGGCATTAAAATCCAGGAGGCACAGAGAACCCCTCTCAAAATAAATAAAAATATGTCAACACCCCGACATGTAATAGTAAAACTTACGAGTCTCAGAGATAAAAAGAAAATCCTGAAAGCAGCTCGGGAGAAGAGATATGTAACCTACAATGGTAAAAATACTAGATTGGCAACAGACCTATCCACAGAGACCTGGCAGGCCAGAAAGGACTGACAAGATATCTTCAGAGCACTAAACGAGAAAAATATGCAGCCAAGAATACTATATCCAGCTAGGCTGTCATTGAACATAGAAGGAGAGATAAAAAGATTCCAGGACAAACAAACCTAAAGGAATTTGCAAACACGAAACCAGCCCTCCAGGAAATATTGAAAAGGGGCCTCTAAGCAAAGAGAGAGCCTAAAAGCGGCAAAGATCAGAAAGGAACACAGACAACATACAGAAACAGGCACCTTACAGGCAATAAAATGGCACTAAATTCATACCTTTCATTAGTTACCCTGAATGTAAATGGGCTCAATGCCCCAATCAAAAGACACAGGCTATCAGACTGGATTAAAAAACAAGACACATCCATATGCTGTATGCAGGAGACTCATTTTAGCCCCAAAGACACC
>NW_027407431.1:0-162 GCF_003265705.2 Callorhinus ursinus | reverse complement strand
CATGGGAGCAGCCAGTTATATAAGGCAATTAATAACAAAAGCGAAGAAACACATTGACAAAAATACAATAATAGTGGGGGACTTTAACACCCCCCTGACTGAAATGGACAGATAATCTAAGCAAAAGATCAACAAGGAAATAAAGACTTAATTAACACACTG
>NW_027407430.1:0-1484 GCF_003265705.2 Callorhinus ursinus | reverse complement strand
TAAGACGAAACAACATTAGAATAATTGGGATCCCAGAAGAAGAAGAATGTACCCTAGAATGGTAGAAACATTAGATTGGCAACAGACCTATCCACAGAGACCTGGCAGGCCAAAGGACTGGCATGATATATACAGAGCACTAAATGAGAAAAATATGCAGCCAAGAATACTATATCCAGCTAGGCTCTCATTGAAAACTGAAGGAGAGCTAAAAAGCTTACAGGACAAACAAAAATTAAGGAATTTGCAAATACGAAACCAGCCTTACAAGAAATCCTGAAAGGGGTCCTCTAAGCAAAGAGAGCGCCTAAAAGCACCATAGAGAAGAGAGGAACAGAGACAATATACAGTAACAGTCACCTTACAGGCAATACAGTGGCACTAAATTCTTATCTTTCAATAGTTACCCTGAACGTAAATGTGCTAAAGACCCCGATCAAAAGACACAGGCTATCAGATTGGATTAAAAAACAAGCCCCGTCAATATGCTGTCTGCAAGAGACTCAGTTTAGATCCAAAGACACCCCCACATTGAATGTGAGGGGGTGGAAAACCCATGCTAACGGACACCAAAAGAAAGCTGGGGTGGCAATCCTTATATCAGACAAATTAGATTTTAATTCAAAGACTGTAATAAGAGATGAGGAAGGACATTATATCCTACTTAAAGGCTCTATCCAACAAGAAGATCTAACCATTGTAAATATCTATGCCCCTAACATGGGAGCAGCCAATTATATAAGGCAATTAATAACAAAAGCGAAGAAACACATAAACAACAATACAATAATAGTGGGAGACTTTAACACCCCCCAACTGAAATGGACAGATCATCTAAGCAAAAGATCAACAAGGAAATAAAGACTTTAAATGACACACTGGACCAAATGGACTTCACAGACATATTCAGAACATTCCATCCCAAAGCAACGGAATACACATTCTTCGCTAGTGCCCATGGAACATTGTCCAAAATAGATCACATCCTGGGTCCCTATCAGGTGTCAAAATGTTCCAAAAGATTGGGATTATTCCCTGCATATTTTCAGACCATAATGCTTTGAAACTAGAACTCAATCATAAGAGGAAAGTGAGAAAGAACTCAAATACATGGAGGCTAAAGAGTATCCTACTAAAGAATGAATAGCTCAACTAGGAAATTAAAAAAGAATTTAAAAAATTCATAGAAACCAATGAAAATGAAAACACAACTGTTCAAAATCTTTGGGATACAGCAAAGGCAGTTCTAAGAGGAAACTATGTAGCAATACAAGCCTTTCTCAAGAAACAAGAAAGGTCTCAAATACATAACCTAACCCTACACCTAAAGGAGTAAGAGAAAAAAACAACAAATAAAGCCTAAACACAGCAGGAGAAGAGAAATAATAAAGATCAGAGAAGAAATCAATGAACTAGAAACCAAAATAACAAGGGAAGAGATCAACGAAACTAGGAGCTGGTTCTTTGAAAGAATTAACAAGATT
>NW_027407429.1:299-1484 GCF_003265705.2 Callorhinus ursinus | reverse complement strand
CTCTATTTAAGCAGGTCCAGCTATGAACTTGTGACTGTAGGACAAATTGGGGCAGGTTGCCCCTTGGAACGGGCTTTCAGAACTATGGGGACCTCGGAGTTTAAGACATTTGCAGGTGCCCTGGGAGTAATTTTTCTGTGTAGGCTTGGCCCCAGGTTTTAAGAGGGACTGGGCCCCATTTCTTGGGTAAAAGGAAATGAAGTGAAACACCTCATTCCCAGAGGTATCCTAGTCCCAATTTTATTATCAAATTTCGGCCTTCACTGGAATCATTTCCAAGCCCTTGCCGATACTTTTTAAAATTTAGAGCTTGTTTATGCACGGCGAGGAGGGGATTCTACCCAGGTAGCCAGCACCCAACGACTGGTCGTGAGTTCCTACTGCAGTGCTGTGATCTGTCAGCCTCTCCTTATCTGATAGCCCAAAGGAAAGGAAAGGTGGCTCTTCTCTCCTTGACCTAGAGATGCCCTCCTTTGGAGGAACAGAACGTTCACCCATATGCTGCATGCTGGAGCATCTGGTGAGTTCAGGAGGTGCCCTTTCAAGGACTATAGCACCCAAGCTTGCATCCAAAACCTTGAGCATCAGCTGGGAGTCCCATTAGTATAGCTGAATGACTGCAGCCTCCATCCATTCAAGGGAAGGGCAAAACAACCACGACCACAACCACCACCACCACCACAATGACACTACCACCAAATTTCGCTCTCATTACAAAGGAAGAATGCAGAGGTGTTGGTGACAGGGCTCCCAGGTCTAGGCCATGGTTTCCCTTTCCCCATGCCCACAGTTGTTTCTCATTCCTGGGCATGCAAATTGGGTTGCGAGGAGATGGGCCTAGTCACCTCACTCAGAACAGGTTGTCTCATCGCATCTCTAGAAACACATTTGGCCCAGCATATACCCACTTCCACCCTCTTACTCTTTTTCTACCGAGGTTCCCCCTGTAAGCCTTCTGCTCCTGTGTCTCAGAGCAATAACCTGTTCATTCAGCTAGAGGATCTGGAAGATTCTTCGTGACTGTGTGGACGTGTTGGCCACACAGTCCCCTGGAAATGCTGTTCAGAACTATGTTGGCCTGAGGAGGCCTAAGGCATTGGAGGCTTGCAAGCAGTGAATGTCTGTGCGTAGGCTTGGTCAGAGGACTCGTTTCTTGCGGAAGGGGAATAAATTAGATGTCTCATT
>NW_027407429.1:0-199 GCF_003265705.2 Callorhinus ursinus | reverse complement strand
AAGCTTGCATCCAAAACCTTGAGCATCAGCTGGGAGTCCCATTAGTATAGCTGAATGACTGCAGCCTCCATCCATTCAAGGGAAGGGCAAAACAACCACGACCACAACCACCACCACCACCACAACGACACTACCACCAAATTTCGCTCTCTTTACAAAGGAAGAATGCAGAGGTGTTGGTGACAGGGCTCCCAGGTCT
>NW_027407428.1:0-1484 GCF_003265705.2 Callorhinus ursinus | reverse complement strand
GTATTGCTATATACTTTCCTCTCAGGACTTCCTTTGCTGTATCCCAAAGATTTTGAACAATTGTGTTTTCATTTTCATCGGTTTCCATGAATTTTTTAAATTCTTCTTTAATTTCCTGGTTGACCCATTCATTCTTTAGTAGGCTGCTCTTTAGCCTCCATGTATTTGAGTTCTTTCTGACTTTCCTCTTGTGATTGAGTTCTAGTTTCAAAGCATTGTGGTCTGAAAATATGCAGGGAATAATCCCAATCTTTTGGGACCGGTTCAGACCTGATTTATGACCTAGGATGTGATCCATTCTGGAGAATGTTCCGTGGACACTAGAGAAGAATGTGTATTCCGTTGCTTTGGGATGGAATGTTCTGAATATGTCTGTGAAGTCCATGTGGTCCAGTGTGTCATTAAAGTCTTTATTTCCTTGTTGATCTTTTGCTTAGATGATCTGTCCATTTCAGTCAGGGGGGTATTAAAGTCCCCCACTATTATTGTATTGTTGTCAATGTGTTTCTTTGCTTTTGTTATTAATTGGCTTATAAAATTGGCTGCTCCCATGTTAGGGGCATAGATATTTACAATTGTTAGATCTTCTCTTTGGATAGACCCTTTAAGTAGGATATAGTTTCCTTCCTTATGTCTTATTACAGTTTTTGTTTTAAAATCTAATTTGTCTGATATAAGGATTGCCACCCCAGCTTTCTTTGGTATCCATTAGCATGGTACATGGTTTTACACCCTGTCACTGTCAATGTGGGGGTGTCTTTGGGTCTAAAATGAGTCTCTTGTAGACAGCATATCGATGGGTCTTTTTTTTAAATCCAATCTGATATCCTGTGTCTTTTGATTGGGGCATTTCGCCCATTTACATTCAGGGTAACTATTGAAAGATATGAATTTAGTTCCATTGTATTGCCTCACGATGAATGTTACTGTATATTGTCTGTATCCTTTTTGGTCTATGCTGCTTGTAGGCTCTCTCTTTGCTTAGAGGACCCCTTTCAATATTTCTTGTATGGCTGGTTTCGTGTTTGCAAATTCCTTTAGTTTTTTTTTGTCCTGGAAGCTTTTTGTCTCTCCTTCAATTGCAATGACAACCTAGCTGGATATAGTATTCTTGGCTGCATTTTTTCTCGTTTAGTGCTCTGAAGATATGATGCCAGTCCTTTCTGGCCTTCCAGGTCTCTGTGGATAGGTCTGTTGCCACTGTAATGTTTCTACCATTATAGGTTACATATCTCTTCTCCCGAGCTGCTTTCAAGATTTTCTCTTTGTCTGTGAGACTCGTAAGTTTTACTATTAGATGTCTGGGTGTTGACCTGTTTTTATTGATTTTGAGAGGGTTTCTCTGTGCCTCCTGGATATTGATGCCTGTTTCCTTCCTCACATTAGGGACGTTCTCTGCTATAATTTGCTCCAGTATACCTTCTGGCCCTCTCTCTCTTTCTTCTTCTTCTGGGATCCCAATTATTCTAATGTTGTTTCGTCTT
>NW_027407427.1:0-1484 GCF_003265705.2 Callorhinus ursinus | reverse complement strand
GACTCAACCAGAGGTCGGTGTTGGACTCCCTACCAGGGCTCTCTCGCACGCAAACAGCAGAAAGCTTCCACCCTCAGCAACGGCGATTTTCGCCGAAGCACGGACTCCCTACATTGTGATTCCTCCGAGGTAGGTGGTTGTCTTTCGGCCTGCCCGCACACACGGGGCAACGATACTAGCCCCAGAAATGAGAGCTGAGTCGAGAGGCCTCTCCGGCTTCGGCCTTTGTCTCCCTCGGCTTTACGTAGGGAGGCCGTTCCCCGGGCTCCCAGCCACAGTGCACGGCACACGGCATCCTCCCACCCAGTGATCGGCGGGAGCTAAAGCACGGTTTCCCCACAGCGTTGTTCCTTCCAGGGAGGCCCCTGGGGCTCGGGCCTCCACGCACCCAGGCGGGACTAACGCTGCTTTCGTTGAAACTAGAGGTGTTTGGAGAGTTGCCCCTGCAAGAAGGCATTTCTCTCGCCCAGCGATTGAAGGGATCTTTTCCCAGTCTCTCAAGAACACACACCGCAAGTGCTTTCATCGCCCTGGATAGCGATGCTCTCGCCAAAACCCGGTCCCTCTCCACTGCTCTTTCTTGAGTTAGTACGCCAGCAGTTAGGCTTCCTGGGCAATGTGGGGCCACAGGCCTGGCTTCGGGAAACCAGAGGGGAGCTGTCTTCTGCCTTCTTCTGCCCCGTCCTGAGTCCCACTCAGAATGTGGTTTCAGAGGCCCTTGCAGGACTCGCAAGCTCACTCCCTGCCAGAGGCCTCCAGGCTGAAGAAAGGCAACGGGAGAGGAAGGACGGGTTCTCTACAGCGTTGTCTTCTCGAGTGAGGTACCTGCCTTTACGCCTGCCAGGCCAAGCACAGACGGGGCCACACGCCCAGCCTTATGAAACAAACAAGAGGTGAGTGAGAGCTGCCTTCTGCACGCTCCTGTTTCTCACTCGGTTTCACGGATGGGACCCGTTCCCGGTCTCTCCTACACGAACACTGTCCGATTCCTTCAGCTTCAAGAGCAGCAATGCAGACTACCTTGCGGTAACTCTAGAGCGTGGATTCTTTCCGGTAGTGCCCGGTACCTAGGCATCCAGGCACACAGGGTACAGCAAGGCTCACCTCCTGACCCAAGAAGGGAGTCGAGAGCTGCCTTGCTTGCAGGCCTCTTTCTCAGTCAGTGTAACGTCTAGGTCCCATTTCTCCTGCTTCCACAAACACGCACACAGCAGATGAGGTTTCTGCTCGGGAAGGGCTTTCTTGGCCGAGGCGCTGGGTCGCCAAGCGGAACCGTTTTCTTCCTCTGCGCTTGGTGGATGGAACTTAGGATGAAACGCAGCCAGCGGGCAGACGGTTCTGCTCCGCGAAAGAGGAGTTGAGTCGAGAGTTGCCTGGGACGCAGCGGGTATTTCTCCCTTGGATTTCGGCTGCGACACCCTCCCCAGGTTGGCACACAAGCACTGTGGAACAGGGGGCCACCCTGGGCAGAGGCGACGGGAGTG
>NW_027407426.1:0-1484 GCF_003265705.2 Callorhinus ursinus | reverse complement strand
GACTCAACCAGAGGTCGGTGTTGGACTCCCTACCAGGGCTCTCTCGCACGCAAACAGCAGAAAGCTTCCACCCTCAGCAACGGCGATTTTCGCCGAAGCACGGACTCCCTACATTGTGATTCCTCCGAGGTAGGTGGTTGTCTTTCGGCCTGCCCGCACACACGGGGCAACGATACTAGCCCCAGAAATGAGAGCTGAGTCGAGAGGCCTCTCCGGCTTCGGCCTTTGTCTCCCTCGGCTTTACGTAGGGAGGCCGTTCCCCGGGCTCCCAGCCACAGTGCACGGCACACGGCATCCTCCCACCCAGTGATCGGCGGGAGCTAAAGCACGGTTTCCCCACAGCGTTGTTCCTTCCAGGGAGGCCCCTGGGGCTCGGGCCTCCACGCACCCAGGCGGGACTAACGCTGCTTTCGTTGAAACTAGAGGTGTTTGGAGAGTTGCCCCTGCAAGAAGGCATTTCTCTCGCCCAGCGATTGAAGGGATCTTTTCCCAGTCTCTCAAGAACACACACCGCAAGTGCTTTCATCGCCCTGGATAGCGATGCTCTCGCCAAAACCCGGTCCCTCTCCGCTGCTCTTTCTTGAGTTAGTACGCCAGCAGTTAGGCTTCCTGGGCAATGTGGGGCCACAGGCCTGGCTTCGGGAAACCAGAGGGGAGCTGTCTTCTGCCTTCTTCTGCCCCGTCCTGAGTCCCACTCAGAATGTGGATTCAGAGGCCCTTGCAGGACTCGCAAGCTCACTCCCTGCCAGAGGCCTCCAGGCTGAAGAAAGGCAACGGGAGAGGAAGGACGGGTTCTCTACAGCGTTGTCTTCTCGAGTGAGGTACCTGCCTTTACGCCTGCCAGGCCAAGCACAGACGGGGCCACACGCCCAGCCTTATGAAACAAACAAGAGGTGAGTGAGAGCTGCCTTCTGCACGCTCCTGTTTCTCACTCGGTTTCACGGATGGGACCCGTTCCCGGTCTCTCCTACACGAACACTGTCCGATTCCTTCAGCTTCAAGAGCAGCAATGCAGACTACCTTGCGGTAACTCTAGAGCGTGGATTCTTTCCGGTAGTGCCCGGTACCTAGGCATCCAGGCACACAGGGTACAGCAAGGCTCACCTCCTGACCCAAGAAGGGAGTCGAGAGCTGCCTTGCTTGCAGGCCTCTTTCTCAGTCAGGGTAACGTCTAGGTCCCATTTCTGCTGCTTCCACAAACACGCACACAGCAGATGAGGTTTGTGCTCGGGAAGGGCTTTCTTGGCCGAGGCGCTGGGTCGCCAAGCGGAACCGTTTTCTTCCTCTGCGCTTGGTGGATGGAACTTAGGTTGAAACGCAGCCAGCGGGCAGACGGCTCTGCTCCTCGAAAGAGGAGTTGAGTCGAGAGTTGCCTGGGACGCAGCGGGTATTTCTCCCTTGGATTTCGGCTGCGACACCCTCCCCAGGTTGGCACACAAGCACTGTGGAACAGGGGGCCACCCTGGGCAGAGGCGACGGGAGTG
>NW_027407425.1:0-1485 GCF_003265705.2 Callorhinus ursinus | reverse complement strand
AAAATGTATTTTTGGACATAACCATATGCCATATTTTTCCACCAAAATAGTGCAAAAACAAAATATTTATCCAAATCTGCTAAATCTTGGGAGGTCTTGGACATGAATTCTTCACCATAATTTTTTCCAAAAATGACACAGAAATGTAAGTTTTTAATCCATATTCAAATTGTAGAGTGTTTTGGACATACGTCTTAAGGCGATTTTTCTTCAAAATGGTCCAGAAATATGATTTTTAAATTTAGATCACAAAATTTAGATCATTTGGATATAAATCCTATGTCAGATTATTATTTGAAAATGGGCTGGAAATATGATTTTCTAGTCAAAATTTTTATAAATCATAGATTTCTGAGTTTTTTGTTACTCTTTGATAGTGTTCAAGTCCTAGCATAGCGAATTACTGTTTAGATGAGGATAAGTACTGGTGGACAAAAAACAAAAAATACAATGCTGTGACATTGTATCTTACCTGCTGAACATCTCCCACCCCCAGCTCAGCAGCAGCCATGAAGAACATGGCCCACCTTTTGGATGCAGGTTGTTATCGGCGGGAGCAACATGGACCTTTATCCTGAGGAATCATGGCAGTGGGTTTTGAAGTGTCTGGTCAGTCCCTGAAGGACTGGCTGAAGGGCTTGCCTGTGCTGCATCTGACAGGCTTTCCCCAGACAGACGCAGCTTCTCAGATGGCATATTGAAAGCACACCATACAGCAAAGCAGAGCACATATTCTTCTCAAGTACACTTGGAACTCTCTCCAGACAGAACAAATATTAGATTATAACAAGTCTAGAGAGAGTTCAGAGGATTGAAATCAAAGTATGTTCTCCAGCCACAATGGAATACAACTAGAAATTGGTAACAGAAGGAAGACTGGAAAATTGAGATTTGTGGAAATTAAACAGCATACTCCCATATAACTAATGGGTCAAAGAAGACATCACAAAGGACATTAGAAACTACTTTGAGATGAAGTGAAAACTACACACCCAAATGTATGGGATGCAGTGGAGCCAGTGCTCAAAGCGAAATTCATTGTTAGAAATGTTTACATTTAAAAAGATCTCATATCAATAACAAATTTCCACCTTCAGAACCCAGAAAAAGAAGAGCAAACTAAACCCAAAGGTAGTAGAGGAAGGAAACAATAAGGATTAGAATGGAGATATATGAAATAGGAATAAAAATAAAATCAGTGAGCCCTAAAGTTGGTTCTTTGAAAAGATTGACAACACTGACACACCTTTAGTGAAACTAAGAAAAAAAGAGAAAAGATGAAAATAATATCAAAATGGGGACCTTATGACTGGTCTCACAGAAATAAAAAGGAGTATAAGGAAATATTATGAACAATCGGATGCTGTTCAACAAATTAGAGAACGCAGATGACATGGACACATTCTAGAAAAAGACAACCTACCAAAATTTACTCATACTTAAGGTATGAGTCCCATGGTTCTTCTAAAATGGTTCAGAAAGATG
>NW_027407424.1:0-1485 GCF_003265705.2 Callorhinus ursinus | reverse complement strand
GGTCTTAAGGGATGTTCCCTTCAGGCTGTGCAAAATCTGCACCCAAATTGAAATTTTCTGAGGACCCACATCCTTGTTGCTGCTAGATATGGTGCCTACATTTTTGGTTTCCATGAGATTTCTCAGTCTAATTCCTTCTTCCCAGCCGGATCATTTGCCAAACTGCATTTTGATTTTAGCCCAATGATTTCCGACTTCTGGTCTCCAGACCTACAAGAGAATTAATTTGTGTTGTTTTAAGCCACTACATATGTGGTAATTTGTTACAGCAACCATAGAAAACTAATAGAAACTCCTCAGCAGTTTGCCCCTCAGACACCTTTATTTATTTTTCTGTTGGAGGACTAACCACATATTCTATGGCTGTCTTCCCCCACTAGCCTGTGAATTTCTCAAGCATGGGCACTGAGTCATTCATCTTTGTATTCTCAATGCCCCCCACTGGGTTTAAACATAGTAGGGCCCTCACTAATTATTTGAGAAAAGAAAGGGATGGAAAGAAGGAGTCAAAATTTTTTAAAAAGTCCCACTAGGCATCTCTTCACCATGTTTGTACTCCCATCACCCTCTGTTCATGCCTTTCTACAAGGTTTTACAGCTTTTTTCTAGCCTATGACACTTTAACCATCCCACACTTAAACTGGGGTGTCAGGAACTAAGGTGGGGATAAGAGAAAACATGGCCAAGAAGATGCTCTACTCTTTCCCAGGCCAAACTTACAGTAAACTAGAGAATAGAGTTAATTGCCAAATGTCCCCCTGGGGAAAAAAGAGCTCCCAGTTGAGAACAACTGGTCTTAAGGGATGTTCCCTTCAGGCTGTGCAAAATCTGCACCCAAATTGAAATTTTCTGAGGACCCACATCCTTGTTGCTGCTAGATATGGTGCCTACATTTTTGGTTTCCATGAGATTTCTCAGTCTAATTCCTTCTTCCCAGCCGGATCATTTGCCAAACTGCATTTTGATTTTAGCCCAATGATTTCCGACTTCTGGTCTCCAGACCTACAAGAGAATTAATTTGTGTTGTTTTAAGCCACTACATATGTGGTAATTTGTTACAGCAACCATAGAAAACTAATAGAAACTCCTCAGCAGTTTGCCCCTCAGACACCTTTATTTATTTTTCTGTTGGAGGACTAACCACATATTCTATGGCTGTCTTCCCCCACTAGCCTGTGAATTTCTCAAGCATGGGCACTGAGTCATTCATCTTTGTATTCTCAATGCCCCCCACTGGGTTTAAACATAGTAGGGCCCTCACTAATTATTTGAGAAAAGAAAGGGATGGAAAGAAGGAGTCAAAATTTTTTAAAAAGTCCCACTAGGCATCTCTTCACCATGTTTGTACTCCCATCACCCTCTGTTCATGCCTTTCTACAAGGTTTTACAGCTTTTTTCTAGCCTATGACACTTTAACCATCCCACACTTAAACTGGGGTGTCAGGAACTAAGGTGGGGATAAGAGAAAACATGGCCAAGAAGATG
>NW_027407423.1:0-1485 GCF_003265705.2 Callorhinus ursinus | reverse complement strand
AAACCCCAGGCTTCAGTGGGTGTTGCTATGCCTGAGAAAGACCCACTCAGCCCCAGAGTCATCACTGAGGGGCTTTCTCCAACCATAGCCCAGGGTCACGACCCAAAACCATCCTGTCTTTGGGAGGACAGGTCTCCTGGAGGAGCCAGGGAGGGGACTGTCCCCTCTCCGCTCCCCAGGTCCACGATGCCCGGGACCTGCAAGAGCTCTTCATCTGAGGAGGAGTCATGGAGAGCAAGTGTGTCTCATCAGCCCAGGAAGTGAAATAATCAAACCCCAACGCTCTGGTTCTAACAGCAGCAGAATTTCAATGTCCTGTTTGGGGGCAGCCTCCTCCCCTCTTACGTGGCCTTGGGGGACCCCAAGGAAAGTCCAGGCTCTGTGCCCAGCTTACGTAGGTCACCAGGACTCCACATGTTCCTGCCATGGGAGGGATCATTCAGCATCACCCCATTGCACAGAGGAGGAGAGCGAGGCCCAGAGAGGGGAGGTAAATGTCTCCAGTCCCAGAGCTGGTCCCCAGAGAAACTGGAAAGCCAGCAATCCAGAGCCCCTGCTAGAGCAGTCAGAGACTCCCTGAGTTGAAAGTGAGCCCTCCCCTGCCTGACCAGCCACGCACTGGCCCCTGACCTTCATGACGGCCTGTTCTTGACGCTGAATGTGAGCTGGCTGAATAGGAGGAGGAGTCCTGATGGTGGAACAGGCTGTAGCTACAGCACAGAGTGACACGTCTGAGCTAGCAGGAGCCCAATTTGGTTTCCCTCCTGGAGCCTGCCTGGGAGCTGGAATCTGGGTGCCTTAGGGGCCAGCACACAACAGGGTCTGCACTGACCAGGGAGCAATGGTCCCCAGGGGCAGTCCACTCTGCCCTCTCCCCGCTCCTCCCTGACCTCACCTCTCCTCACTGTGGGGCTGCAGGACCCAGAACCAGGCCCCATATGGATGGCTCAATTCCAGCTTGTAATGATTTTGCAGCCCCCAGAGCCCCTGGATTTCCTGGGGCCGGAGGGACGACTGGCTTTGGATATGGACTGGGCTGAGGAAGATGCAGGGCCTTGTGGAGAGTGAAGGATGGGGCAGGGGCCAAGTCCTGGGGCCACTGCTCTTGTCTAAACAGGGCGGAAATCCCTGAATGCCCATGGGGTCCCTCATTACAGTAATGACCCCCTTCAAACTCGGGCATCCTGCTGGTGGGCCCCTCCTCCCCGGCCTCCATCCCACCCCTCTGACTCCAGCCGGGGCTGCAGCCAGGGACAGGCTGGACCTCTGCCCTGGGTCCTGCCAGGAAGAGAAGCAGAAGGAGGAGAGGAGAAGGGGATGGGGTGGACTGATCTCCCTGTCCTGAGTCGGCCTCCACTGATGCCTCCAGGTCCACTGGCCCAGCCCTTCACTTAGCCAGACCCTGAGAGTGAGTCTGCATTCCAGGCCAGCTGGGTGTGGGGTATTCAATGACCTGTGCGTCCCCAGATATCCTATGCACCTGGC
>NW_027407422.1:0-1485 GCF_003265705.2 Callorhinus ursinus | reverse complement strand
ATAGGGATAGAGGGGACATACCTCAATATCATAAAAGCCATCTATGAAAAACCTACAGCGAGTATCATTCTCAATGGGGAAAAGCTGAGAGCTTTTCCCCTAAGGTCAGGAATGCGGCAGGGATGTCCTCTCTCACCACTGCTATTCAACATAGTATTAGAAGTCCTAGCCACCGCAATCCGACAACAAAAAGAAATCAAAGGCATCCAAATTGGCAAAGAGGAAGTCAAACTCTCACTCTTTGCAGATGATATGATACTGTATGTGGAAAACCCAAAAGACTCCCCCCTAAAACTGCTAGAACTCATACAGGAATTCAGTGAAGTAGCAGGATATAAAATCAATGCACAGAAAAATCAGTGGCATTCCTATACACCAACAACAAGACAGAAGAGACAAATCAAGGAGTCGATCCCATTTAGAATTGCACCCAAAAGCATTAGATACCTAGGAATAAATTTAACCAAAGCAGCAAAGGATCTGTACTCAGAAAACTATAAAATACTCATGAAAGAAATTGAAGAAGACACAAAGAAATGGAAAAATGTTCCATGCTCATGGATTGGAAGAACACTGTGAAGATGTCAATGCTACCTAGAGCAATCTACACATTCAATGCAATCCCCATCAAAATACCATCCATTTTTTACAAAGAAATGGAACAAATAATCCTAAAATTTGTATGGAACCAGAAAAGACCCCGAATAGCCAGAGGAATATTGAAAAAGAGAAGCAAAGCTGGCAGGGTCACAATGCCAGACTTCCAGCTCTATTACAAAGCTGTCATCATCAAGACAGTATGGTACTAGCACAAAAACAGACACATAGATCAGTGGAACAGAATAGAGAGCCCAGAAATGGACCCTCAACTCTATGGTCAACTCATCTTTGACAAAGCAGGAAAGAATGTCCAATGGAAAAAAGACAGTCTCTTCAACAAACGGTGTTGGGAAAATTGGACAGCCCCATACAGAAGAATGAAATTGGACCATTTCCTTACACCACACACAAAAATAGACTCCAAATGGTTGAAAGACCTACACGTGAGACAGGAGTCCATCAAAATCCTATAGGAGAACACAGGCAGCAACCTCTTCGACCTCAGCCGCAGCAACTGCTTCCTAGAAACATCGCCAAAGGCAAGGGAAACAAGGGCAAAAATGAACTATTGGGACTTGATCAAGATAAAAAGCTTTTGCACAGCAAAAGAAACAGTCCACAAAACTAAAAGACAACCGACAGATTGGGAGAAAATATTTGCAAATGACATATCAGATAAAGGGCTAGTATCCAAAATCTATAAAGAACTTATCAAACTCAACATCCAAAGAACAAATAATCCAATCAAGAAATGGGCAGAAGATATGAACAGACATTTTTCCAAAGAAGACATCCAAATGGCCAACAGACACATGAAAAAGTGCTCAACATCGCTCGACATCAGGGAAATCCAAATCAAAACCTCAATGAGATACCACCTCACAC
>NW_027407421.1:0-1485 GCF_003265705.2 Callorhinus ursinus | reverse complement strand
GGTCTTAAGGGATGTTCCCTTCAGGCTGTGCAAAATCTGCACCCAAATTGAAATTTTCTGAGGACCCACATCCTTGTTGCTGCTAGATATGGTGCCTACATTTTTGGTTTCCATGAGATTTCTCAGTCTAATTCCTTCTTCCCAGCCGGATCATTTGCCAAACTGCATTTTGATTTTAGCCCAATGATTTCCGACTTCTGGTCTCCAGACCTACAAGAGAATTAATTTGTGTTGTTTTAAGCCACTACATATGTGGTAATTTGTTACAGCAACCATAGAAAACTAATAGAAACTCCTCAGCAGTTTGCCCCTCAGACACCTTTATTTATTTTTCTGTTGGAGGACTAACCACATATTCTATGGCTGTCTTCCCCCACTAGCCTGTGAATTTCTCAAGCATGGGCACTGAGTCATTCATCTTTGTATTCTCAATGCCCCCCACTGGGTTTAAACATAGTAGGGCCCTCACTAATTATTTGAGAAAAGAAAGGGATGGAAAGAAGGAGTCAAAATTTTTTAAAAAGTCCCACTAGGCATCTCTTCACCATGTTTGTACTCCCATCACCCTCTGTTCATGCCTTTCTACAAGGTTTTACAGCTTTTTTCTAGCCTATGACACTTTAACCATCCCACACTTAAACTGGGGTGTCAGGAACTAAGGTGGGGATAAGAGAAAACATGGCCAAGAAGATGCTCTACTCTTTCCCAGGCCAAACTTACAGTAAACTAGAGAATAGAGTTAATTGCCAAATGTCCCCCTGGGGAAAAAAGAGCTCCCAGTTGAGAACAACTGGTCTTAAGGGATGTTCCCTTCAGGCTGTGCAAAATCTGCACCCAAATTGAAATTTTCTGAGGACCCACATCCTTGTTGCTGCTAGATATGGTGCCTACATTTTTGGTTTCCATGAGATTTCTCAGTCTAATTCCTTCTTCCCAGCCGGATCATTTGCCAAACTGCATTTTGATTTTAGCCCAATGATTTCCGACTTCTGGTCTCCAGACCTACAAGAGAATTAATTTGTGTTGTTTTAAGCCACTACATATGTGGTAATTTGTTACAGCAACCATAGAAAACTAATAGAAACTCCTCAGCAGTTTGCCCCTCAGACACCTTTATTTATTTTTCTGTTGGAGGACTAACCACATATTCTATGGCTGTCTTCCCCCACTAGCCTGTGAATTTCTCAAGCATGGGCACTGAGTCATTCATCTTTGTATTCTCAATGCCCCCCACTGGGTTTAAACATAGTAGGGCCCTCACTAATTATTTGAGAAAAGAAAGGGATGGAAAGAAGGAGTCAAAATTTTTTAAAAAGTCCCACTAGGCATCTCTTCACCATGTTTGTACTCCCATCACCCTCTGTTCATGCCTTTCTACAAGGTTTTACAGCTTTTTTCTAGCCTATGACACTTTAACCATCCCACACTTAAACTGGGGTGTCAGGAACTAAGGTGGGGATAAGAGAAAACATGGCCAAGAAGATG
>NW_027407420.1:0-1485 GCF_003265705.2 Callorhinus ursinus | reverse complement strand
AAAATGTATTTTTGGACATAACCATATGCCATATTTTTCCACCAAAATAGTGCAAAAACAAAATATTTATCCAAATCTGCTAAATCTTGGGAGGTCTTGGACATGAATTCTTCACCATAATTTTTTCCAAAAATGACACAGAAATGTAAGTTTTTAATCCATATTCAAATTGTAGAGTGTTTTGGACATACGTCTTAAGGCGATTTTTCTTCAAAATGGTCCAGAAATATGATTTTTAAATTTAGATCACAAAATTTAGATCATTTGGATATAAATCCTATGTCAGATTATTATTTGAAAATGGGCTGGAAATATGATTTTCTAGTCAAAATTTTTATAAATCATAGATTTCTGAGTTTTTTGTTACTCTTTGATAGTGTTCAAGTCCTAGCATAGCGAATTACTGTTTAGATGAGGATAAGTACTGGTGGACAAAAAACAAAAAATACAATGCTGTGACATTGTATCTTACCTGCTGAACATCTCCCACCCCCAGCTCAGCAGCAGCCATGAAGAACATGGCCCACCTTTTGGATGCAGGTTGTTATCGGCGGGAGCAACATGGACCTTTATCCTGAGGAATCATGGCAGTGGGTTTTGAAGTGTCTGGTCAGTCCCTGAAGGACTGGCTGAAGGGCTTGCCTGTGCTGCATCTGACAGGCTTTCCCCAGACAGACGCAGCTTCTCAGATGGCATATTGAAAGCACACCATACAGCAAAGCAGAGCACATATTCTTCTCAAGTACACTTGGAACTCTCTCCAGACAGAACAAATATTAGATTATAACAAGTCTAGAGAGAGTTCAGAGGATTGAAATCAAAGTATGTTCTCCAGCCACAATGGAATACAACTAGAAATTGGTAACAGAAGGAAGACTGGAAAATTGAGATTTGTGGAAATTAAACAGCATACTCCCATATAACTAATGGGTCAAAGAAGACATCACAAAGGACATTAGAAACTACTTTGAGATGAAGTGAAAACTACACACCCAAATGTATGGGATGCAGTGGAGCCAGTGCTCAAAGCGAAATTCATTGTTAGAAATGTTTACATTTAAAAAGATCTCATATCAATAACAAATTTCCACCTTCAGAACCCAGAAAAAGAAGAGCAAACTAAACCCAAAGGTAGTAGAGGAAGGAAACAATAAGGATTAGAATGGAGATATATGAAATAGGAATAAAAATAAAATCAGTGAGCCCTAAAGTTGGTTCTTTGAAAAGATTGACAACACTGACACACCTTTAGTGAAACTAAGAAAAAAAGAGAAAAGATGAAAATAATATCAAAATGGGGACCTTATGACTGGTCTCACAGAAATAAAAAGGAGTATAAGGAAATATTATGAACAATCGGATGCTGTTCAACAAATTAGAGAACGCAGATGACATGGACACATTCTAGAAAAAGACAACCTACCAAAATTTACTCATACTTAAGGTATGAGTCCCATGGTTCTTCTAAAATGGTTCAGAAAGATG
>NW_027407419.1:0-1486 GCF_003265705.2 Callorhinus ursinus | reverse complement strand
ATAAGTTCTTTATAGATTTTGGATACTAGCCCTTTATCTGATATGTCGTTTGCAAATATTTTCTCCCATTCTGTCGGTTGTCTTTTGGTTTTGTGGACTGTTTCTTTTGCTGTGCAAAAGCTTTTTATCTTGATGAAATCCCAATAGTTCATTTTTGCCCTGGCTTCCCGTGCCTTTGGCGATGTTTCTAGGAAGAAGTTGCTGCGGCTAAGGTCGAAAAGGTTGCTACCTGTGTTCTCCTTTAGGATTTGGATGGACTCCTGTCTCACGTTTAGGTCTTTCAACCATTTGGAGTCTATTCTTGTGTGTGGTGTAAGGAAATGGTCCAGTTTCATTCTTCTGCATGTGGCTGTCCAATTTTCCCAACACCATTTGTTGAAGAGACTGTCTTTTTGCCATTGGACATTCTTTCCTGCTTTGTCAAAAATAAGTTGACCATAGAGTTGAGGGTCCATTTCTGGGCTCTCGATTCTGTTCCATTGATCTATGCGTCTGTTTTTGTGCCAGTACCATACTGTCTTGATGATGACAGCTTTGTAATAGAGCTGGAAGTCCGGAATTGTGATGCCGCCAGCTTTGCTTTTCTTTTTCAGTATTCCTCTGGCTATTCGGGGTCTCTTCTGGTTCCATACAAATTTTAGGATTATTTGTTCCATTTCTTTGAAAAAAGTGGATGGTATTTTGATGGGGATTGCATTGAATGTGTAGATTGCTCTAGGTAGCATTGACATCTTCACAATGTTGATTCTCCCAATCCATGAGCATGGAACGTTTTTCCATTTCTTTGTGTCTTCTTCAATTTCTTTCATGAGTATTTTATAGTTTTCTGAGTACAGATCCTTTGCCTCTTTGGATAGATTTATTCCTAGGTATCTAATGGTTTTGGGTGCAATTGTAAATGGGATCGACTCCTTGATTTGTCTCTCTTCTGTCTTGTTGTTGGTGTATAGGAATGCCACTGATTTCTGTGCATTGATTTTATATCCTGCTACTTTACTGAATTCCTGTATGAGTTCTAGCAGTTTTGGGGTGGAGTCTTTTGGGTTTTCCACGTACAGTATCATATCATCTGCAAAGAGTGAGAGTTTGACTTCCTCTTTGCCGATTTGGATGCCTTTGATTTCTTTTTGTTGTCTGATTGCTGTGGCTAGGACTTCTAATACTATGTTGAATAGCAGTGGTGAGAGTGGACATCCCTGCGGCGTTCCTGACCTTAGGAGAAAGGCTCTCAGCCTTTCCCCGTTGAGAATGATACTCGCTGTAGGTTTTTCATAGATGGCTTTTATGATATTGAGGTATGTACCCTCTATCCCTATACTCTGAAGAGTTTTGATCAAGAAAGGATGTTGTACTTTGTCAAATGCTTTTTCTGCATCTATTGAGAGGATCATATGATTCTTGTTCTTTCTTTTGTTAATGTATTGTATCACGTTGATTGATTTGCGGATGTTGAACCAGCCTTGCAGCCCAGGAATAAATCCCACAT
>NW_027407418.1:0-1486 GCF_003265705.2 Callorhinus ursinus | reverse complement strand
ATCCTTTGAAATCCTGGAGGAGACACACAGCAACTTCTTTCAAGACAGGTCTCCAAAGGCAAGGGAAACAAAAGCAAAAGTGAACTATTGTCTGTGTCAAAATAAAAACCTTTTGCACAACAAAGGAAACAGTGAACAAAACAAAGAGGCAATCCACGGAATGGGAGAAGATATTTGCAAATGACACTACAGACAAAAGACTGATATCAAAGGTCTATAAAGAACTTCTCGAACTCAACACCCAAAAAACAAAGACTCCAGTCAAGAAATGGGCAGAAGATATGAACAGACATTTATCCAAAGAAGACATCCAAATGGCCAACAGACACATGAATAAATGCTCCACATCACTTGACATCAGGGATATACACATCAAAACCACAATGAGATACCACCTCACACCAGTCATAATGGCTAAAATTAACAAGTCAGGAAACCACAGATATTGGAGAGGATCTGGAGAGAGGGGAACCCTCCTACACTGTTGGTGGGAATTCGTGGTGCTGTAGCTATCAGCTTTGGTCAGCAAACCCTGAGATGGCAAATGAGAGGCTTACTCCAACTCCTTAGGAGAAAGGAGATGCCTGGGGGCCAGACGCTCTAGTGGAGAAAGGCCTTGAGCCAAGCTCTCTCTCTGCTTTTACTGTGAGTTTAATTAAAACACCATGGGTAAGGCAAGGATTTCTGAAGTACGTGACCACTACAGGTGCCTGCATTTAAGCATTTACTCCCCGATAAGACCCTTGAGCCGCAGTAAGAATCTGGCCTTTTTCAGCCAAGTCACTTCAGAGAAGGCCCATGGTTCTGGGAAATCCTCCTTTGTTTTTAAATTAGTCTCATCCAGGGAGGCATATTCAAGGCAGGTTTTATCTATCCAGGAACTGTAAATCCCAACATTCATGCACTCTGGAAAACAGTATGGAGATTCCTCAAAAGGGTAAAAATAGAATTAGCCCAATGACCAAGAAATTGCACTACTAGGTATTTACTCCAAAGATACAAATGTAATGATCTAAAGAGGCACATGCACCCTGATATTTATAGCAGCAATGTCCACAATAGCCAAACTATGGAAAGAGCCCAGGTGTGCATGGACAGATGAAAGGATAAAGAATATGTGGTATATATGTACAGTGGAATTTGACTCAGCCATCAAAAAAATGAAATCTTACCGTGCACAATGACATGGGTGGAACTGGAGGGTATTATGCTAAGCAAAATAAGTCAGTCAGAGAAAGACAATCAGCATATGATTTCACTCATATGTGTAATTTAAGTAACAAAACAGAGGATCTTATGGGAAGGAAGGGATAAATCAAAGAAGATGAAATCATAGAGGCAGACACACCATAAGAGACTCTTAACTACAGGAACTAAACTGAGGGTTGCTGGAGGGGGGGGCATGGGGTAACTGGGTGATGGACATTAAGGAGGGCATGAACACTGGTATGTAATGATGCATAACAGGAATCTACCTCTAAAACTA
>NW_027407417.1:0-1487 GCF_003265705.2 Callorhinus ursinus | reverse complement strand
GAAGAAGAAGAGAGAGAGAGGGGGGCAGAAGGTATATTGGAGCAAATTATAGCAGAAAACTTCCCTAATGTGAGGAAGGAAACAGGCATTAAAATCCAGGAGGCACAGAGAACCCCTCTCAAAATCAATAAAAATAGGTCAACACCCCGACATCTAATAGTAAAACTTACGAGTCTCAGAGACAAAGAGAAAATCCTGAAAGCAGCTCGGGAGAAGAGATATGTAACCTACAATGGTAGAAACATTAGATTGGCAACAGGCCTATCCACAGAGACGTGGCAGGCCAGAAAGGATTGGCAAGATATCTTCAGAGCACTAAACGATAAAAATATGCAGCCAAGAATACTATATCCAGCTAGGCTATCACTGAAAATAGAAGGAGAGATAAAAAGCTTCCAGAACAAACAAAAACTAAAGGAATTTGCAAACACGAAACCAGCCCTCCAAGAAATATTGAGAGGGGTCCTCTAAGCAAAGAGAGAACCTAAAAGCAGCAAAGAGCAGAAACGAACACAGACAACAGACATTCAACAGTCACCTTACAGGTAATACAATGGCACTAAATTCATACCTTTCACTAGTTACCCTGAATGTAAATGGGCTCAATGCCCCAATCAAAAGACACGGGCTATCAGATTGGATTAAAAAACAAGACCCATCAATATGCTGTCTCCAAGAGACTCATTTTAGACCCAAAGACACCCCCAGATTGAGAGTGAGGGGGTGGAAAACCATTTACCATGCTAATGGACACCAAAAGAAAGCTGGGGTGGCAATCCTTATATCAGACAAACTAGATTTTAAAACAAAGACTATAACAAGAGATGAGGAAGGACACTATATCCTACTTAAAGGGTCTATCCAACAAGAAGATCTAACAATTGTAAATATCTATGCCCCGAATATGGGAGCAGCCAATTATATAAGGCAATTAATAACAAAGGCAAAGAAACACATTGACAACAATACAATAATAGTGGGGGACTTTAACACCCCCCTGACTGAAATGGACAGATCATCTAAGCAAAAGATCAACAAGGAAATAAAGACTTTAAATGGCACACTCGACCAAATGGACTTCACAGACATATTCAGAACATTCCATCCCAAAGCAACGGAATACACATTCTTCTCTAGTGCCCATGGAACATTCTCCAGAATTGATCACATCCTAGGTCACAAATCAGGTCTCAATCGGTACCAAAAGATTGGGATCATTCCCTGCATATTTTCAGACCACAATGCTTTGAAACTAGAACTCAACCACAAAAGGAAAGTCGGAAAGAACTCAAATACATGGAGGCTAAAGAGCATCCTACTAAAGAATGAATGGGTCAACCAAGAAATTAAAGAAGAATTAAAAAAATTCATGGAAACCAATGAAAATGAAAACACAACTGTTCAAAATCTTTGGGATACAGCAAAGGCAGTCCTGAGAGGAAAGTATATAGCAATACAAGCCTTTCTCAAGAAACAAGAAAGGTCTC
>NW_027407416.1:0-1487 GCF_003265705.2 Callorhinus ursinus | reverse complement strand
TTCTCCCAATCCATGAGCATGGAACGTTTTTCCATTTCTTTGTGTCTCCTTCAATTTCTTTCATGAGTATTTTATAGTTTTCTGAGTACAGATCCTTTGCCTCTTTGGTTAAATTTATTCCAAGATATCTAATGGTTTTGGGTGCAATTGTAAATGGGATCAACTCCTTGATTTGTCTCTCTGCTGTCTTGTTGTTGGTGTATAGGAATGCCAATGATTTCTGTGCATTGACTTTATAGCCTGCTACTTTACTGAATTCCTGTATGAGTTCTAGCAGTTTTGGGGTGGAGTCTTTTGGGTTTTCCACATACAGTATCATATCATCTGCAAAGAGTGAGAGTTTGACTTCCTCTTTGCCGATTTGGATGCCTTTGATTTCTTTTTGTTGTCTGATTGCTGTGGCTAGGACTTCTAATACTATGTTGAATAGCAGTGGTGAGAGAGGACATCCCTGCCGCGTTCCTGACCTTAGGGGAAAAGCTCTCAGCCTTTCCCCATTGAGAATGATATTCGCTGTAGGTTTTTCGTAGATGGCTTTTATGATATTGAGGTATGTACCCTCTATCCCTATACTCTGAACAGTTTTGATCAAGAAAGGATGCTGTACTTTGTCAAATGCTTTTTCTGCATCTATTGAGAGGATCATATGATTCTTGTTCTTTTTTTTGATAATGTATTGTATCACGTTGATTAATTTGCGGATGTTGAACCAGCCTTGCAGCCCAGGGCTAAATCCCACTTGGTCGTGGTGAATAATCATTTTAATGTACTGTTGGATCCTATTGGCTAGTATTTTGGTGAGAATTTTTGCATCCATGTTCATCAAGGATATTTGTCTATAATTCTGCTTTTTGATGGGGTCTTTGTCTGGTTTGGGGATCAAGGTAATGCTGGCCTCATAAAATGAGTTTGGAAGTTTTCCTTCCATTTCTATTTTTTGGAACAGTTTCAGGAGAATAGGTATGAATGCTTCTTTAAATGTCTGAGAGAATTCCCCTGGGAAGCCATCTGGCCCTGGGCTTTTGTTTGTTGGGAGATTTTTGATGACTGCTTCAATTTCCTTAGTGGTTATAGGTCTGTTCAGGTTTTCTATTTCTTCCTGGTTCAATTTTGGTAGTTGATACATCTCTAGGAATGCACCCATTTCTTCCAGGTTATCTAACTTGCTGGCATAGAGTTGCTCATAATATGTTCTTATAATTCTTTGTATTTCTTTGGTGTTGGTTGTGATCTCTCCTCTTTCATTCATGATTTTGTTGATTTGGGTCATTTCTCTTTTCTTTTGGATAAGTCTGGCCAGGGGTTTATCAATCTTATTAATTCTTTCAAAGAACCAGCTCCTCGTTTCGTTGATCTGTTCTACTGTTCTTTTGGTTTCTAGTTCATTGATTTCTGCTCTGATCTTTATGATTTCTCTTCTCCTGCTGGGTTTAGGCTTTCTTTGCTGTTCTTTCTCCAGCTCCTTTAGGTGTAGGGTTAGGTTGTGT
>NW_027407415.1:0-1487 GCF_003265705.2 Callorhinus ursinus | reverse complement strand
CTTGCAGACAAACGCATTTAAATTAAGGATATTACTTTATCCACTGGGCCAAAAATGTCACCATCCCTTAGGCCCCCCCAAATACACACACACACACACACACACACACACACACACACACAGACATATATGCTTTAAAAATCCTCTATGCTTTCCACGATCTACGGTGTTGGTTTTTAAAATATATATATGCATACATGGAGAAAAAATAATTTTAGAAAATAAAATGTATATATATACAAATACATACACACATGTACTTAACAATAACTAAAGAAAATACCCCAGAATTCATTCTGTTATTAGCCACTTCATCTCCGTTTGTTTGCAAAGGTGATTCTTTAGAATTCCATCTTGTAATACTCTGGCATTCTGTTCTTGAGAAAGTTGTAACTTAGCATCATTTCGCTCTTCTACAACCTAGGGACATGTTTTCATTAGGATTTTGGATCACACCATTAAAAAAAAAGTCAAAAGCTTAAGAGAACTTAAAAAAAATGTTCAAAAGTAGTAGCCTTTTTAAATACAAGGATTTTTATCCTGAATAATTCAAATTTTAATTTAAATGAAAGCTAAATTTGTCATAAAGTACAAGGAGATATAGAATGTGAAATAAAATTTCTTTACAAAACATTTAACTAGTTCCATCATAGTCTCAAGGCGATTTGCCCTGTATTTTAACATAAAAAATCCAAAACTGGGGTGCCTGGGTGGCTCAGTTGGTTAAGTATCCTACCCTTGCTTTTGGCTCAGGTCATGGTCTCAGGGTTGTAAGATCCAACCCCGAGTCGGGCTCTTCATTCAGCGCACAGTCTGCTTGAGCTTCTTATTCTTTTCCCTCCTTCTCCCTCCCCCTTTACTCCTTCCCTTGCTCATGCTCTCTCTCTAAAAATAAATAAAATCTTAAAAAAAAAGCCAACATTCACATTTATCTCAATTTACCTTCTATCCCTTCATTCAGGAAATATATAGAGAGCATATAGGAGAAGCCAAGAATCCCAGTGAGTTAATAACTTTAGCTAAAAATATTATAGTTCCTATTTGGATAAAATTAAAGTGTTTATCTATTTTATACCTAAATAATATACATTAAATCAAGGGGATATTATAAGTAATATTGATCGAAATAGGCAATTTTTATCAAAGATTTACCTGATCCAAATTATTTCCTACAGTCCTCAATTCCACATCTAGTGTTCCAAGAGAAAGTTCAAGTTGTTGTTTCAGTTCGACTTCTTTATTATGCTGCTCTTCTTTTACTCTGAATTGCTCCCTCATTTTTTCATATAATATATCAGCATTTCTTCTTTTTTCCTTTTCACGTTTTAAGGTAAATCTGCAAATAAATGTGCTTATTTTAAAATGTTTTGTAAGCGATAAAAAGTTAATTTTATAATCTGGTTCCACATACGTTGGTTTATTAGCCAAATGAAATTTCTGTGTTCTCAATTTTTTTCCTTTCTCGGGCTCATGTTTAATTTCTCACT
>NW_027407414.1:0-1488 GCF_003265705.2 Callorhinus ursinus | reverse complement strand
TTACAAAGTATTTCAAGAGTACAAAAGCCATTCTCAAAATATCGACCGAATATGGATTGCCAAAAATACCGTAATCAATTTCTAAAAATTGAAATCAGAGTATATTCACTTTTGCAGAGATAGGAAGGTAGAAAAATAAAAAATACGATTTTTTAAAATACAAAAAAATTCAGCAATATTAATACCGTCTTGACTAAAAGGGTGGTGAATGAGGTCACGTCACTTCTCTAACGGGGCAAAAAGTAATCGATATGATGGAAGAAGCAGTGCATGTGCCCATGTACAGCTTGACTTTCGTATCTCACATGGGTTGTTCTATCCCCCACCCTACCCCCCACCTGCACCAAAATCATATGAAGATATCCTTAACCCCCAGGACCTCCAATGGGATCATATTTGGAGATAGAATCATTAATGAGGCAATCAAGCTAAAATACCCTCTTTCGTACGGACATTAATCCAAAATGACTTTTGCCTGTATAAAAGGGGGGAATGTTAACACAAAGCCATGTGCATAGAGAAGAAAATGTGGAAAAAAAACCAAAACAAAACAATAGGAGAAGTCAGTAATTTAAGAACCCGAGGGAGAGGGACCAGGATCTGATTCTTCCCTCACACATCTCAGAAGGAAGTAACGTGGGGCATAACCCTTGATTTGGACCTCTAACCTCCAGAACTGTGAGACAATATATTTCTGTTAAGCTTCCCAGTCTGTGGTACTTTGTAAGGAGAGACTTAGCACACTCATGCAGATTTTGATGCCTGAAGTGGGATGATGTTGTAACAAAGACTTGAGTTGGGAGTGGCTCTGAAACTGGGTAATGTGGAGGGCGGGGAAGAAACTGGGTAATGTGTAAGGAGCTTAGCGTTTTTGAGATACATGACAGAACAAGCTGAGATTGCTTTGAGGGACTGTTGGATGAAATATGGACATGAAGTGTATTTCAGGTGAGGGCTCATACAGAAAAGAGGAGAGCTATGGGGAAAGACTTTATCATCTTAGAGAATGCATAGAGCATCATGAAAATTATGTTGCTAGAAATGTGAGTGAGAAGGGTGCTTCTGCTGGGATAGCAGATGGAAATTAGAGGCATGTTATTGGAAAGTTGAGAAATGGCCATCCTTGTTATCAGGTGACAGAGCATTTGCCCCCACCATGTGCCAGTGTTTTGTGTTTGGTGAAGACTTGAAGTTCACATGATGAGCTGGGACAGATAAGCTGAGGGGATTTGTAAGCACCGGGTTTAAGGCATGGCCTGGTCTCGACTTGCTGCTCATAGTAAATGCCAGAGGAGTGACGTAAATTGAAGAAGTTAGCGTGAAATGAGAAGAAACTAGCACGCGATGATTTGCAACCTTCTCAGCCTAACCAGGTAGCCTGCTTTGGAAAAAGGGCCAAGGGTGTGCCTGGAAAACCATCAGTTGGGAGCTTAAGCATGTAACACGTGGGTCCAATCGACCATCGCAGCAGAAGCCAGGAATGGAGAT
>NW_027407413.1:0-1488 GCF_003265705.2 Callorhinus ursinus | reverse complement strand
GGTATCTTCAGAGCACTAAACGAGAAAAATATGCAGCCAAGAATACTGTATCCAGCTAGGCTCTCACTGAAAATAGAAGGAGAGATAAAAAGCTTCCAGGACAAACAAAAACTAAAGGAGTTTGCAAACATGAAACCAGCCCTCCAAGAAATATTGAAAGGGGTCCTCTAAGCAAAGAGAGAGCCTAAAAGCAGCATCGACCAGAAAGGAACACAGACAATATACAGTAACAGTCACCTTACAGGCAATACAATGGCACTAAATTCATATCTTTCAATAGTTGCCCTGAATGTAAACGGGCTAAATGCCCCAATCAAAAGACACAGGCTATCAGATTGGATTAAAAAACAAGACCCATCGATATGCTGTCTGCAAGAGACTCATTTTAGATCCAAAGACACCCCCACTTTGAGAGTGAGGGGGTGAAAAACCATTAACCATGCTAACGGACACCAAAAGAAAGCTGGGGTGGCAATCCTTATATCAGACAAATTAGATTTTAAAACAAAGACTGTAATAAGAGATGAAGAAGGACACTATATCCTACTTAAAGGGTCTATCCAATAAGAAGATCTAACAATTGTAAATATCTATGCCCCTACCATGGGAGCAGCCAATTATATAAGGCAATTAATAACAAAAACAAAGAAACACATTGACAACAATACAATAATAGTGGGGGACTTTAACACCCCCCTGACTGAAATGGACAGATCATCTAAGGAAAAGATCAA
Organism: Callorhinus ursinus; assembly: GCF_003265705.2. Classification (NCBI taxonomy): domain Eukaryota; kingdom Metazoa; phylum Chordata; class Mammalia; order Carnivora; family Otariidae; genus Callorhinus; species Callorhinus ursinus. Next base: position 754 of record NW_027407413.1, on the reverse strand, counting down.
CAAGGAAATACTTTAAATGACACACTGGACGAAACGGACTTCACAGACATATTCAGAACATTCCATCCCAAAGCAATGGAATACACATTCTTCTCTAGTGCCCATGGGACATTTTCCAGAATAGATCACATCCTAGGTCACAAATCAGGTCTCAACTGGTACCAAAAGATTTGGATCATTCCCTGCATATTTTCAGACCACAATGCTTTGAAACTAGAACTCGGTCACAAGAGGAAAGTCGGAAAGAACTCAAATACATGGAGGCTAAAGAGCATCCTACTAAGGAATGAATGGGTCAACCAGGAAATTAAAGAAGAATTAAAAAAGTTCATGGAAACCAATGAAAATGAAAACACAACTGTTCAAAATCTTTGGGATACAGCAAAGGCAGTCCTAAGAGGAAAGTATATAGCAATATGAGCCTTTCTCAAGAAACAAGAAAGGTCTCAAATACACAACCTAACCCTACACCTAAAGGAGCTGGAGGAAAAAACAGCAAATAAAGCCTAAACCCAGCAGGAGAAGAGAAATAATAAAGAACAGAACTGAAATCAATGAAATAGAAACCAAAAGAACAGTAGAACAGATCAACGAAACTAGGAGCTGGTTCTTTGAAAGAATTAACAAGATTGATAAATCCCTGGCCAGACTTATCAAAAAGAAAAGAGAAATGACCCAAATCAACAAAATCATGAATGAAAGTGGAGAGATCACAACCAACACCAAAGAAATACAAACAATTATAAGAACATAT
>NW_027407412.1:0-1488 GCF_003265705.2 Callorhinus ursinus | reverse complement strand
TGAGCACTTTTTCATGTGCCTGTTGGCCATTTGGATGTCTTCTTTGGAAAAATGTCTGTTCATGTCTTCTGCCCATTTCTTGATTGGATTATTTGTTCTTTGGGTGTTGAGTTTGATAAGTTCTTTATAGATTTTGGATACTAGCCCTTTATCTGATCTGTCATTTGCAAATATTTTCTCCCATTCTGTCGGTTGTCTTTTGGTTTTGTGGACTGTTTCTTTTGCTGTGCAAAAGCTTTTTATCTTGATGAAATCCCAATAGTTCATTTTGCCCTGGCTTCCCGTGCCTTTGGTGATGTTTCTAGGAAGAAGTTGCTGCGGCTGAGGTCGAAGAGGTTGCTACCTGTGTTCTCCTTTAGGATTTGGATCGACTCCTGTCTCACGTTTAGGTCTTTCAACCATTTGGAGTCTATTTTGCGTGTGGTGTAAGGAAATGGTCCAGTTTCATTCTTCTGCAGGTGGCTGTCCAATTTTCCCAACACCATTTGTGGAAGAGACTGTCTTTTTTCCACTGGACATTCTTTCCTACTTTGTCAAAGATAAGTTGACCATAGAGTTGAGGGTCCATTTCTGGGCTCTCGATTCTGTTCCATTGAACTATGTGTCTGTTTTTGTGCCAGTACCATACTGTCCTGATGATGACAGCTTTGTAATAGAGCTGGAAGTCCGGAATTGTGATGCCTCCAGCTTTGCTTTTCTTTTTCAAGATTCCTCTGGCTATTCGGGGTCTCTTCTGGTTCCATACAAATTTTAGGATTATTTGTTCCATTTCTTTGAAAAAAGTGGATGGTATTTTGATGGGGATTGCATTGAATGTGTAGATTGCTCTAGGTAGCATTGACATCTTCACAATGTTGGTTCTTCCAATCCATGAGCAAGGAACGTTTTTCCATTTCTTTGTGTCTTCTTCAATTTCTTTCATGAGTATTTTATAGTTTTCTGAGTACAGATCCTTTGCCTCTTTGGTTAAATTTATTCCTAGGTATCTTATGGTTTTGGGTGCAATTGTGAATGGGATCGACTCCTTGATTTGTCTCTCTTCTGTCTTGTTGTTGGTGTATAGGAATGCCACTGATTTCTGTGCATTGATTTTATAGCCTGCTACTTGACTGAATTCCTGTATGAGTTCTAGCAGTTTTGGGGTGGAGTCTTTTGGGGTTTCCACATACAGTATCATATTATCTGCAAAGAGTGAGAGTCTGACTTCCTCTTTGCCGATTTGGATGCCTTTGATTTCTTTTTGTTGTCTGATTGCTGTGGCTAGGACTTTTAATACTATGTTGAATAGCAGTGGTGAGAGTGGACATCCCTGCCGCGTTCCTGACCTTAGGGGAAAAGCTCTCAGCTTTTCCCCATTGAGAATGATATTCGCTGTAGGTTTTTCGTAGATGGCTTTTATGGTATTGAGGTATGTACCCTCTATACCTATACTCGGAAGAGCTTTGATCGAGAAAGGATGCTGTACTTTGTCAAATGCTTTTTCTGCAT
>NW_027407411.1:0-1488 GCF_003265705.2 Callorhinus ursinus | reverse complement strand
TGGTGACCTGGTTCACACATGATTGTTGGAAAATCCCAGACTCTAATGAACACAAAAAGAAATCCAAGAGGGCCTTAATTTCATTGAACATTAATTTAAAATTAGGAATTATGTATAGACTTTGGACTTGACTTCCAAAGGGCAAGAATATTTAAATTTGAACTTTGTTACTTCGGACACAAAATCAGTTGAACTTTATCTTATAAGAATATTTAATATTTGTGGCTTTTAATTTCTTCCTGAAGAAAGAAAACCTGGTCCTTAGAGCTGTTTATACTATTCTGGCTCTTGTCCTCCAGGCACGTGGGAACATTGGGCTTCAGTGCCACTCTTGAACTTAAGCATTGTCACGTCACTTACTTTGGCTTATGACATGTGAGCAGAAAAGACATTGTCACTTCCAAGTGAAAGCTTTAGGCACCAGTGTGTGCTTAGATAAGGTTGGTGCTCCCTCTGGCATATGGCCAGCAATATTCCAGATGGTGGCTGTTCTCCCAGCCAGGTATCAGAGTAAGACCACAGTGAAGCAGAACAGAGCCCCCAGCTGGCCAGTGAGATCCTCAGGAATAAACCTCCCTAGTAGTAATCCACTGATATCTGTGGTTTGCTTGCTACTGCAGCATAACCTGGTCTACCCTACTAAAACAGAATTTAATAAAAGAAGGGCTTTATATTCAACTTGAGCCATCTCCAGATTGTTAACATTTTATTCCCAGATCATCTTAATGTTGACTTTTAATCACATTGCTGAAGCTCCACTGGGCAATATGGCTGGGGGGAAAAATGCAAAGAAATAAAGAAAAGAATAAATTTCCAGCCCTGACTCCAGCGTGGCTCAAAATTAATATGAATATTTCACTACTTCAACCCAATTGACAGCTTCTGGGAGTAAAATATATACTGCCCAGTGGCAGTTCCAGGAACGTACCCCAAGGGGATGTGGGCTGCTGAAGGCAGGAGCAGGGCTGGCCAGATGCACAACTCACCAGAGCAGGGCAGGACACCCCCGGACCCAAAGGTTAAGAGAACAAAAAGCACAGGGGTATCCTTAGTTCCCCATTCCCCACATTTACCGGTGGAGGGAATGCTACTGGAATGACTCCTGGCCTCTTATTCCAGTCTCACTGATTGCTCACCATGGAGGAGCAGGTGACTGCCATTGGCTTATGCTCCATGATTGCGTAAAGCTGATCTCTTAGAAGACTGGAAACAACAGGGATTCGATCTCCTTTCTTCCCTCTCCACCTAGGACCCATGGGAGGCAGCAATAGGGTAAAGTTTCTGACTTGGAGATCCCAACTCTACTGTCGAGAGCTGCTCCAAAAAGTAGTTGGCAGAAGGGACATGCAGAGAGACAACAAGCCCATCAGGAGAAGGCGTGCGCTACATCAAACGACCTCCCTTTGATGAGCGATAAAATTAATGTTTTGGTCTCCAACTATCTGCTTCTGTGTCTGCCCTCCTGTTTGTTCATAACTCTGGTGGGAA
>NW_027407410.1:293-1488 GCF_003265705.2 Callorhinus ursinus | reverse complement strand
AAAAAAATAAAATCTTAAAAAATAAAAAAAGTTCTTGCAAATAGTGCTGAGGACTCAGACTGGCCATTGCTTTGCTCGTGCCTCCCAATATTACCCTCAAAAATATGAGCAAGACTTCATACTAGGTAAGACTTAGGACCTTGGTGGGCTAAATATTCAGCAGCCTTTATACCAAACATGGTCCTACCATACCTTTGATAACATGTGGAGAGGACTGAACAAGAAAATATGAAGTGCAACAGAGTCATCTTACCTTGAAAAAACATGGCCATTTTGAATACTCACGATAGCATATGCAGGAATCTAGCCTGGGCTGCCCTGGAGCCTTGTAGGCTTTACACTGCACATTCAGTGTTTCTAGAACGCGCACGGGCACGCGCACACACAGACGCACACAAACACACTCACACACACACTCCTCCAGTCCATCTCCGTAGGACTTGTGATCAAATCAGGAGCCAGTCCTCAAGTAGTAGGGCCCAGAGCCCCTGAGCAACAGATGCCTAAACAGGAGCCACTGTCCCTGCTTTTTCTACAGAAGGCAGGCCTGTTGCGCGGCGCCCTTCCTTGTCACGTGCCCTCTGATGCACGCCCCGCCACATCTTTCCCCACCCACCCCACCCTCCTGGCCAATGGCCAGCCTGTGACCGGACAGGAAGTGATGTCCACGCCCCCTGGGTTTAGGCCTCCTGTGGGTTCTCAGGCCTGGTTGGGAGAGCAGTGTAGCAAAATAGCTCTTGAAAATGAAAACTATCATCGTAGGACTAAGAACAACAATAAATAGATTCGCAGAATCCTGCGAAGGATCTGTACTGGAAATCAGAGCCAAAAGTGTAAGAGAACAAAAGGAGAAGCTAGACCCAAAAGGCGTGTCTAGTAAGGCCAGATGTGCGGAACAGGATTTCGAGGGGAGCAAGAGATGTTAGGCGAGTGTCCCACTCAGCAGCGGGAAGGCGTGGGGACCAGCGCCCCACAGGGTCATGGGAAGAGCGAGGGAGGGCAGGGCCAGGAACCGATGTGAAAGGAGACCCGACAGAGCCGGCCATGTCCTGGATGCGTTTGGCGGAGACCGCCGGGCACCAAAACTGGGAGCTCGGCCTTTGCCACGGATTCCAAAGAAATACCTTCCCAACAGCTAACATTTAAGTGTGTGTGTGTTTGGGGGGTGTGATGACATGTTCCATGACAAGAAATG
>NW_027407410.1:0-193 GCF_003265705.2 Callorhinus ursinus | reverse complement strand
ATTTCGAGGGGAGCAAGAGATGTTAGGCGAGTGTCCCGCTCAGCAGCGGGAAGGCGTGGGGACCAGCGCCCCACAGGGTCATGGGAAGAGCGAGGGAGGGCAGGGCCCGGAACCGATGTGAAAGGAGACCCAACAGAGCCGGCCATGTCCTGGATGCGTTTGGCGGAGACCGCCGGGCACCAAAACTGGGAGC
>NW_027407409.1:0-1488 GCF_003265705.2 Callorhinus ursinus | reverse complement strand
AAAAAAAAACAGTTAAAAAATTAACTTTGAAAACCTAATGAATCATGGTAAAAAAGCCATGAATTCTATGTGCAGTATTCCCCTAGCGCTGGAGTTCTCCCATTCTCCTTGATCGGTATACTTGGTCTTGGCTTGCTGGCTGTTCCTGCTGATCTTCTGGGGGAGGGGCCTGTTGCCATGGTTCCCAAATATCTTTGCGGGAGGCGGAATTGCCCCGCCTTGTGAGTCCGGGCCAAGGAAGCTGCTGGAGATTGCTCTCAGGAGATTTCGTTCCTTGCAAGCTCTTGGTAAATCTTTGGCTGACCAGGGTGAAAATGGTGGCCTCCCAATCTCCACCTGGAGGAGCTGAGAACTAGGGGCCCCGCTTCTCAGTGTGCCCCTGGAGAAAAGTAGTCACTCCCGTCTCCCCGGTCCCCAGCCACACTCTGTGCTCACCTGGCCTGTGACCCAGCGTTTCTATCTCTGGCACCTGACCCCGAGTGGAGTCTCCAAACCCAGCAGATCCCTTCAGTGCGCTCCCGCGCTGCTCCTCCCGGGGGAGGAAGGGGAGTCTCCCTGGTTCTGCCGCTTGTTGGGTCCCTGCTGGAGCAGCCGTGGCCCAAATGGGCCGCGGATCACGGTTTATGGCGACCCTTAGCTGAGAGCCCACGCCTCGGCTCCGTCTCTGCAGCTGGCTTCCCCGCTCTGATACCTGGGAGCTCTGCCGCACTCAGGCACCCCCGGTCTTTCTGTGACCCCGAGTGTCCTGAGAACACACTGTCCCATGAGGGTTCCACTCCTGCTTAGCCACTGGAGCAACGTCCCTCTGCAGAGCCGACTTCTAAATGTTCCGATTGTGTGCTCCGCGGCTCTAGCACTTGCCAGAAGCGGTGGAGGGCCCCTCCCCCGCCGTTTATCCTCCCGAATATCACATCGGATTCACTTCTCCGCACGTCCTACCTTCCAGTAAGTGGTCGCTTCTCTGTTCAGAGAGTTGTTGCTACTCTCTTTTGTGATCTCCTGTTGAGTTCCTAGGTGTTCAGAATGGTTTGATCCCTATTCAGCTGAATTCCTGAGACCAGACGAAATCCAGGTCTCCTACTCATCCGCCATCTTGCTCCGCTCCCCCCGCCCCGCCTTTCCTTTTCTTGTAGTGTCCTTGTCTTATTTTCGTAGCAGGATAATGCTGGCTTTATAAAATGAGTTTGGACGTAAGCCCTCCTCTCCTATTTTTTAAAGAGTCTTAGAAAGTTTGGTATTAAGTCTTCTACTATCTGGTTGAACTCCTCAGTGAAGCTGTCTGGTCTTGGACATTTGTTTATATGTTGGGGTTTTTAATTATCGAATCAATCTTTTTACTAGTGATCAGTGTGTTCAGATATTTTTCCTTCACAGTTCAGTCTTTCTAGGTTGTTGGTAAGAACTTACCCATTTCTTCCAGTGTATTGGCCTCTTTTCTCCTAGTAGTCTCTTATGATCCTTTGCATTTTTGTGGTATTCATTGTCATG
>NW_027407408.1:535-1489 GCF_003265705.2 Callorhinus ursinus | reverse complement strand
TTTGATAGAATTCCCCTGGGAAGCCATCTGGCCCTGGGCTTTTGTTTCTTGGGAGATTTTTGATGACTGTTTCAATTTCCTTAGTGGTTATAGGTCTGTTCAGGTTTTCTATTTCATCCTGGTTCAATTTTGGTAGTTGATACATCTCTAGGAATGCACCCCTTTCTTCCAGGTTATCTAATTGCTGGCATAGAGTTGCTCATAATATGTTCTTAGAATTGTTTGTATTTCTTTGGTGTTGGTTGTGATCTCTCCTCTTTCATTCATGATTTTGTTGATTTGGGTCATTTCTCTTTTCTTTTTGATAAGTCTGGCCAGGGATTTATCAATCTTGTTAATTCTTTCAAAGAACCAGCTGCTAGCTTCGTTGATCTGTTCTACTGTTCTTTTCGTTTCATTTCATTGATTTCTGCTCTGATCTTTATGATTTCTCTTCTCCTGCTGGGTTTAGGCTTTATTTGCTGTTCTTTCTCTAGCTCCTTTAGGTGTAGGGTTAGGTTGTGTATTTGAGACCTTTCTTGTTTCTTGAGAAAGGCTTCTACTGCTATATACTTTCCTCTCAGGACTGCCTTTGCTGTATCCCAAGGATTTTGGACAGTTCTGTTTTCATTTTCATTGGTTTCCATGAATTTTTTTAATTCTTCTTTAATTTCCTGGTTGACCCATTCATTCTTTAGTAGGATGTTTTTAGCTTCCATGTATTTGAGTTCTTTTCGACTTTCCTCTTGTGATTGAGTTCTAGTTTCAAAGCATTGTGGTCTGAAAATATGCACGGAATAATCCCAATCTTTTGTTAGTGGTTGAGACCTGATTTGTGACCTAGGATGTGATCAATTCTGGAGAATGTTCCGTGGGCACTAGAGAAGAATGTGTATTCCGCTGCTTTGGGATGGGATGTTCTGAATATGTCTATAAAGTCCATTTGGTCCAGTGTTTCATTTAAAGTCTTTATTT
>NW_027407408.1:0-435 GCF_003265705.2 Callorhinus ursinus | reverse complement strand
TGAAGTCCATTTGGTCCAGTGTTTCATTTAAAGTCTTTATTTCCTTGTTGATCTTTTGCTTAGATGATCTGTCCATTTCAATTACGGGGGTGTTAAAGTCCCCCACTATTATTGTATTGTTGTCAATGTGTTTCTTTCCTTTTGTTATTTTGTTATTTGTTATTAATTGCCTTATATGATTGGCTGCTTCCAGGTTAGGGGCATAGATATTTACAATTGTTAGATCTTGTGTTGGATAGACCCTTTAAGTAGGATATAGTGTCCTTCCTCATCTCTAATTACAGTCTTTGTTTTAAAATCTAATTTGTCTGATAGAAGGATTGCCACCCCAGCTTTCTTTTGGTGTCCATTAGCATGGTAAATGGTTTTCCACCCCCTCACTTTCAATCTGGGGGTGTCTTTGCGTCTAAAATGAGTCTCTTGCAGACAGCATAT
>NW_027407407.1:0-1489 GCF_003265705.2 Callorhinus ursinus | reverse complement strand
TTTGTTTTAAAATCTAATTTGTCTGATATAAGGATTGCCACCCCAGCTTTCTTTTGGTGTCTATTAGCATGGTAAATGGTTTTCCACCCCTTCACTTTCAATGTGGGGTGTCTTTGGGTCTAAAATGGGTCTCTTGCAGACAGCATATCGATGGGTCTTGTTTTTTAATCCAATCTGATAGCCTGTGTCTTTTGATTGGGGCATTGAGCCCATTTACATTCAGGGTAACTATTAAAGATATGAATTTAGTGCCATTGTATTGCCTGTAAAGTGACTGTTACTGTATATTGTCTGTGATCCTTTCTGGTCTATGCTGCCTTTAGGCTCTCTCTTTGCTTAGAGGACCCCTTTCAATATTTCTTGTAGGGCTGGTTTTGTGTTTGCAAATTCCTTTAGTTTTTGCTTGTCCTGGAAGATTTTTATCTCTCCTATTTTCAATGACAGCCTAGCCGGATATAGTATTCTTGGCTGCATATTTTTCTCGTTTAGTGCTCTGAAGATATCATGCCACTCCTTTCTGGCCTTCCAGGTCTCTGTGGATAGGTCTGTTGCCAATCTAATGTTTCTACAATTATAGGTTACATATCTCTTCTCCCGAGCTGCTTTCAGGATTTTCTCTTTGTCTCTGAGACTCGTAAGTTTTACTATTAGATGTCGGGGTGTTGACCTATTATTATTGATTTTGAGAGGGGTTCTCTGTGCCTCCTGGATTTTGATGCCTGTTTCTTTCCCCACATTAGGGAAGTTCTCTGCTATAATTTGCTCCTAATATACCTTCTGTCCCTCTCTCTCTTTCTTCTTCTTCTGGGATCCCAATTATTCTAATGTTGTTTCATCTTATGGTATCGCTTATCTCTCGAATTCTGTCCTCGTGATCCAGTAGTTGTTTATCTCTCTTTTTCTCAGCTTCTTTATTTTCCATCATTTGGTCTTCTATATCGCTGGTTCTCTCTTCTGCCTCATTTATCCTAACAGTTAGTGCCCCCATTTTTTTTGCACCTCATTAATAGCCTTTTTGTTTTCAACTTGGTTAGATTTTAGTTCTTTTATTTCTCCAGAAGGTTTCTCTAATAAGTTCCATGCTTTTTTCAAGCCCAGCTAGTATCTTTAAAGTCATGATTCTGAACTCTAGGTCCAACGTAGCACTAATGTCCGTTTTGAGTAGGTCCCTGGCAGACGGTACTACCTCTTGTTCTTTTTGTTGAGGTGATTTTTTTCGTCTTGTCATTTTGTCCAGAGGAGAATAGATGAACGAGAGAACAAAATGCTAACAGGTTAACAACGTCCCCAGCAAATATACTCTAATCAAATCAGAAAAGACCTGAAAACAGGGGAAAAGAAAGGGCAAGAAAGAAAAAAGAAAGAGAGAGAAAAAAAAGATAAAAACAAACAAAAACATAACAAAACAAAAAAAAAGAATATGATCAAATATGATCAGGCTGGTGCATAGATCAGTGCCATACACTAGATTTTGGGTGTATTTTAGTCT
>NW_027407406.1:0-1489 GCF_003265705.2 Callorhinus ursinus | reverse complement strand
TTAACTATAGAGAACAAACTACTGATGGTTACCAAAGGGGAGGTGGGTGGGGGGATGGGTGAAATAAATGAAGGGTATTAAGAATACAGTTATTTTGAGTTCTATTTCCCATCTTGTAACATGGTGGGTAAAAAACCTGAAAAGCTGGATGATAAGAAGAAATCCGAAGCCAAGAAGGCTGATGCTGGTGGCAAGGTTAAGAAGGGTAACCTCAAGGCTAAAATGCCAAAGAAGGGGAAGCCCCACCGTAGCTGAAATCCTGTCCTAATCAGAGGAATTGGCAAATATTCCTGTTGGTTATGATTGGTTATGTATTCAAGAAAGACCATGTACAAGAGGAAGTATTCAGCAGTTAAATCCAGGATTGAAAAGAAAAAGAAGGAGAAGGTTCTTGATACTGTCACAAAACCACCCGGTGACAGGAATGGTGGTAATGTTTAAACTTTGCAAAATGCCTAGGTATTATTATCCTACTGAAGATGTGCCTCGAAAGCTGTTGAGCCACAGCAACAACCTTTCAGTCAGCACGTGAGAAAGTTTTGAGCTAGCATCACCCCTGAGACCATTTTGATCATCCTCACTGGGCACCACAGAGGCAAGAGGGTGGTTTTCCTGAAGCAACTGAGCAGTGGCTTGCTACTTGTGACTGGACCTCTGGCCCTCGATCGAGTTCCTCTGTGTAGAACACACTAGAAATCTGTCATTGCCACTTCCACCAAAATTGATATTAGCAGTGTGAAAATCCCCAAACATCTCAAGAAGAAGCTGTGTAAACCCAGACACCAGAAGGTGAGTTCTTCGACACGGTCAAAGAGAAATATGAGATTCCAGAGTAGCGCAAAGTTGATCAGGAAGCTGTGGACTTGCAAATTCTGCCAAAAATCAAAGCTGTTCCTCAGCTTCAGGGCTACCTCCACTCTGTTTTCTCTCACAAATGGAGTTTACCCTCACAATTGGTGTTCTAAATTTCTTACAAAAAACCTAATTAAAAAACTGATACATTAAAAAAAAGTATAGTTATCTTGATGAATACTGAGTAATATATGGAATTGCTGAATTACTGTATTGTATACCTGAATCTAATATAACACTGTATATTAACTATACTGGGATTAAAATTTTTAAAAAAATCAGGTCCTATATAAAAGAGTTCAAAGGAACCTGAGTAGAGTTTTGTTAAAGAATCTTTGTCAATCTCAGATGAGTTCAAATACTAGCAACCTAAACAAATGATCCCCAAGTCTCATCTTCCTGAAGAACAAGAAATGGCTTTCAATGAAAGATCTTCCATAAGCACATTTAATTATTCTTTATCTGCAAGAGGACTGGCTTTTCATCATCCAGTCAAAAGCAAAGGGTAATAATTCAACCACACAGCCAATTTGAAATGCATCTTTTTCTTAGTTTTGTAATGAAAATAAAATTGTAAACAATTATGTAGAAATGTGCCATTAGACATATTCTTGTGCTCACAAAAGACAATTACCTA
>NW_027407405.1:0-1489 GCF_003265705.2 Callorhinus ursinus | reverse complement strand
TTAGACATAGCAACAGCCACCGAAGACAGGGGCTTCAGAAAGAACACACTCCTGCACTCGGTTCCACGCCAGGACTTTGGCTGCCTTCCCCAGCTCCAGAGGAAGAGGGTATCCTCAGCTTCTTTGGCCTTTGGTCCTCTGACCCACGAGCAAGCACTGAAAAGTGTCTACCGCTGCTCTAGAAGAGCACCAGCCCTGGGGGGCCAGTCACTGTGCACACACGAAGATGGACAACGTGCTAAGTAAGTGCAGGGGTTCATCCTGTTCAAATGGCCTGCGGGTCGGTGGGGTTTGCTGCTTCTGTGCCCTCCAGTGGGTCGCCTTTCCTAGGATGGAAATGCTCCTGGAGTCGCCTCTCTGTCCTTTGAGCTCCGTTCCTGCTGGTTTCAGGACCAAGGGACTCCAACTGAGCATTGTGCCCTATGTCCTCAGGGCGATGGTGGTAATGGTCCGTTATGAGTGTCTGGGAGGGTCCTTCTGGTTCCTGCTCGCCTAGGCACAGGTTCGGTGGCGAGAAGCCCCAGAGCCATCCCCCAATTTCAGCATTGTGCCCCTTGTTCCACAGGGATGGTGCTAATGGTCCTTCGGGATTGTCGGGGAGGGCCCTCCAGGTTCCCGCTCCCCCCAGGCACAGGTGTGGTGGCAAGAAGCCCCAGAGCAGTCCTCCAACGTCAGCACTGTGCCCCATGTCCTCAGGGATGGTGCTAATGGTCCTTTGGGATTGTCGGGGAGGGTCCTCCAGGTTCCCGCTTCCTCAGGCACAGGTGTGGTGGCAAGAAGCCCCAGAGAACTCCCCGAAATCCAGCATTGTGCCCCCAGGGTCCTGGTGCTGGTCATGGGCTGTCAAGAGGGTACAGGTGGACCCTCCAGGTGGGGCCTGGAGGCTGGAGTAAACCAGATCGCACACAAGTTGCATGAGGAACAGGTGAGTTGAGTTGTTCATTTGGAAGAGTAATTTCGCTTCTCCGAAAAAGTCAAAGTCATTGGTCTACCCTAGAATGAAGATAATGACTACTTAGAAACAAGTGTGTCTTTCCCCTTCTCCCAGAAATTGAAGCAGGTGTGTAGGCCATAGGTCAGAGGACCTACTTATCCCCAGCTGACAGCACTTATCTGCTCTGCATCTAGGAGACTCAAGTTTTTGAACATCAGCCTGTGAGTCTGTGATGCAGCATTTCACAGGATGTCAGGGTTCTGAGAAAGCAGCAGTTCCATTTGGCACAGTGTCATCTTCCGGTCAGGAATGGCAGTCAAATTTCTCATGAACCCCAAACTTCCGGCGATTTCCTCTGTTCTCTAGTTGACCCAGGGTTAGGGTTAGAGTTGGGTACGGGTCAGGGCACCGGTTACGGTACGGGAGAGGGTTAGGGTACGGGATAGTCTTAGGGTACGGGTTAGGGTAGCGGTTAGAGATAGGGTACGTGTTAGGACACGGTTTACGGTACAGGTTAGGGTTTAGGTTTCGGGTACCCTTTATGGTACGGGTTAG
>NW_027407404.1:0-1489 GCF_003265705.2 Callorhinus ursinus | reverse complement strand
TCTCATTTTAGAGATTAGGAAATTGAGGCATTTAGAGGTTAAGAAAAAAAAGAGCAAAAACTCACTTTATCATTAAAGATCTTGTTAGGATAACTTCAGTTTCTTGGATATAGAAAGGAAACATAACAAAAATATTTTTTAAAAGAAGATTCTTATGACTGACATGCAATTTCTTTGATAAATTGGAATCTCATAGTTTGTCAAGAGTCAATTCCAAAAATTCATGTTAGAATTCTATTTCCCCAGCTTTTGCCCTCGATACCTAAAACCTGTAAATACACACAGCCCGTTCAGGGCTGATGCCTTACTTGCTCACTGCCCGGCATGCCCAAGCCAGACTCAGCCTCTCACCTTCTACTTGAAATTACTTCTAATTTCTAGTTCCATACCTGTATTTCCTTTCTCTCCTTAGGCCCATCTGTTGGACAAAGGCTCACAATACTCAAGAGCATTGCCTCTCAGACTGTCAGTCAACTACAGCGTTTCACCAAATGATAAGTGATCCAAAGATACAGTAGTTTCTATACTTCTATATGTGTCTAAGACAGGGTAACACACACATATTCATCTTAGAGTATAATGGCAGAGATAGTGGTTGTGTAATTAACAAAAAGCTAAATCTTTTAGGAAAACGGGGTAAAGTATAGAAGCATTAAGGTTGCACTTTAGAGCACAATTATACATATTAAAGTATCTAGAGAAAGCATTCCAAATAAAAGACATGAACTTTATTATGTTTTAAACTCATTATAAAGTCTGATTTATAATTTGGTTTTTATAATGAGTGTTTCCGTAGGAGGTCATTCCGTTCCAAAATACAAATTGGCAAAAGGTCCTTCAAAAACACAGGTGGCTGCAAAACTGTTGATAAATGACTGTGATAAGTTTTTATAACTGACCCAAACATCAGAACATTCCACCACTCCTACCTCCTCACTGTTTTTCTGATCCCTGTTTGGTGTTGTGCCTGACAGAGTTTTCCTTTTTTCTCTTATGCACTTTGAGGTAATGCCAAACATCTGTGAGATGGCTTCCCAGGGTGGAGGTAGGCTGGGAGGGCTTAGAAGGCAGGCGTTTCAGCAGGGGGTGTGAGGAAGGAATTCCCCTAGTGGAAACTCTAATGGAAAAATGGATTTCTTTCCTTGTTTTGTTTTTTTTTCCATGAGAAACTAGTGGATTGACAAGGGGATTAAACCCATAGCCTTGGCCTCATTTGCACCGCACAATTAAAATAAAAATAGAATAAATATGCATCTTTTGTTCTGGAACTCCTGCTATTTTCTTAGTAATTTAGATGTCATTTATTCAAGACATTTTATAAAAAAGAAAAAAAGAGCAAAAAGCCTTCCCCTTGTTAATAATAGTGACATTATTATATTTAATAATATAATAATATTTTAATAATAAGTGACTAAAACATATAGTACTTGTTAAATGCCAGCACTTTGGTGTTTTACATATACTTATTCATTTTATCCTCACAAGAATC
>NW_027407403.1:0-1490 GCF_003265705.2 Callorhinus ursinus | reverse complement strand
GATTCTTGTGAGGATAAAATGAATAAGTATATGTAAAACACCAAAGTGCTGGCATTTAACAAGTACTATATGTTTTAGTCACTTATTATTAAAATATTATTATATTATTAAATATAATAATGTCACTATTATTAACAAGGGGAAGGCTTTTTGCTCTTTTTTTTCTTTTTTATAAAATGTCTTGAATAAATGACATCTAAATTACTAAGAAAATAGCAGGAGTTCCAGAACAAAAGATGCATATTTATTCTATTTTTATTTTAATTGTGCGGTGCAAATGAGGCCAAGGCTATGGGTTTAATCCCCTTGTCAATCCACTAGTTTCTCATGGAAAAAAAAACAAAACAAGGAAAGAAATCCATTTTTCCATTAGAGTTTCCACTAGGGGAATTCCTTCCTCACACCCCCTGCTGAAACGCCTGCCTTCTAAGCCCTCCCAGCCTACCTCCACCCTGGGAAGCCATCTCACAGATGTTTGGCATTACCTCAAAGTGCATAAGAGAAAAAAGGAAAACTCTGTCAGGCACAACACCAAACAGGGATCAGAAAAACAGTGAGGAGGTAGGAGTGGTGGAATGTTCTGATGTTTGGGTCAGTTATAAAAACTTATCACAGTCATTTATCAACAGTTTTGCAGCCACCTGTGTTTTTGAAGGACCTTTTGCCAATTTGTATTTTGGAACGGAATGACCTCCTACGGAAACACTCATTATAAAAACCAAATTATAAATCAGACTTTATAATGAGTTTAAAACATAATAAAGTTCATGTCTTTTATTTGGAATGCTTTCTCTAGATACTTTAATATGTATAATTGTGCTCTAAAGTGCAACCTTAATGCTTCTATACTTTACCCCGTTTTCCTAAAAGATTTAGCTTTTTGTTAATTACACAACCACTATCTCTGCCATTATACTCTAAGATGAATATGTGTGTGTTACCCTGTCTTAGACACATATAGAAGTATAGAAACTACTGTATCTTTGGATCACTTATCATTTGGTGAAACGCTGTAGTTGACTGACAGTCTGAGAGGCAATGCTCTTGAGTATTGTGAGCCTTTGTCCAACAGATGGGCCTAAGGAGAGAAAGGAAATACAGGTATGGAACTAGAAATTAGAAGTAATTTCAAGTAGAAGGTGAGAGGCTGAGTCTGGCTTGGGCATGCCGGGCAGTGAGCAAGTAAGGCATCAGCCCTGAACGGGCTGTGTGTATTTACAGGTTTTAGGTATCGAGGGCAAAAGCTGGGGAAATAGAATTCTAACATGAATTTTTGGAATTGACTCTTGACAAACTATGAGATTCCAATTTATCAAAGAAATTGCATGTCAGTCATAAGAATCTTCTTTTAAAAAATATTTTTGTTATGTTTCCTTTCTATATCCAAGAAACTGAAGTTATCCTAACAAGATCTTTAATGATAAAGTGAGTTTTTGCTCTTTTTTTTCTTAACCTCTAAATGCCTCAATTTCCTAATCTCTAAAATGAGA
>NW_027407402.1:0-1490 GCF_003265705.2 Callorhinus ursinus | reverse complement strand
ACGAGTGAAGTTCAGGGTCAGCCAGCAAAGGTGAGCCCTAGTGAAACCGCAGGCTTTGGCTGGGACCCAAGAGAGTTACACCTAAAAAATTCAGGTGGATGGGAATACCCTGGCCTTCTTAGGGACTGGGCTACAGTGAGGGATGTCAGTTGTACACTGGATGAAGGGATCCGGGACTGCTGGATCCCCAACCCACTTTCCACAAAGAAACTCCCAGTGTTTCCGCAGCAAGACAATTCCATTTTCTATCCACATTATTGACCCAAGTCTCGTACTGAACCAAAAGTGACTGAATTCAGGGCTGATAAGAACATGTGATGACACTGAAACCAAAAGGACAATATAGACAGACCCAGAGGGAATCCAGGTATCAAAGTTTGTAATGATGGTACCTTCCCTCTTCTACTCCAAGGAGTCACAAAACAAGCGCGACAAGCGGTTAGAACAGAAAGGGAAATGCAGGTTACACACATCAAGGCAGGAATGGCAGGCACAATTTTACAGAATGCATTTGACATAATACTCAAGATCTAATTCTAAAAGAAATACAAGTATCTAGACAGGCCGTCACATAACTTCACAAAACACTATTTGTGACAATTCACACAGGAATAGCTTACTCTTCTGCAGCCACTTGTCTTTGTTTAGAGAAATCCACCACAATATCCACTTTCCTCCTCAGCATTTTCAATTCGGCTTCTTGAGTTGTTTTCAAAGAACTCAGGGCATTGTAGTGGTCTTCCAATAACTCCTCATATTCTGGAAAGGAATGTGTTTGTATGTGCACATGACCTGAGAACTTGGGTTGGACGGGGAAAGGAGAAGGGCAAGACCTTGAAGGCAGGAAGGCATTCTTTCCCTTCCCAATGCAAACTCATTGCCACCGTATGGGGATTACTTCCCCAAAATAACATACCCTGCAGTGCTCGTTTTTTGGCCCTCAAGGCTCTCTGCTCTCCATCCTCCAATTCTTCTTGGCCCTTTAGGACAGATATGAGAAAAGACATTCAAGAAATCATGATCACAGAAGAATGTGAGGATGCCTAACAGGACAGGATCATGCAGTGCAACAAAGAAAGCCCTTAAAGCATAAGAGAATCAGGAGAAAGTAAGCAAAGTGGAAAATAGTTCAAGTCAAAGAAACTCACAAATGGCTTTCTTAGTGGCTTTCATTCATATATATATGTACATACATACATATATACACATCTTCCCCTCTTCACATTGAAAATGCTCTGTTTGGCCTTAAGAGGAAGGCACTGTACAATTGGGCCAGCCATCGCCTTTCATCGCCCAAGTGTCTTGTGGGGATTTTCTACAGATCTTGGAGGGCAGGGCTGAATGATGGGGTCATTACCTCGCTGTGAAGTCAACCATACTTCCTAGTCCCTGAAAGAGCAAACCTCTTCATGATGGTTCTAAGTGGAATCCCAGCTCACTGCTCCATAGGAGTTTCAGTGCCCAGATGCCCACTCTCTACTGTGGTAAAC
>NW_027407401.1:428-1490 GCF_003265705.2 Callorhinus ursinus | reverse complement strand
GAGAGGAGAATCACAATCACATCTGTAAGCGATCTGTCTACTCATCTTTATGTTCATCCATCTGCCCAGTCAACATTCCTGAGCATCCGCCATGTGCTGGGGACCAGGGGCGTGTAGGTGAAGCAAGCACGTGCTCTCGGGATGCTGAGTCCAACGGGACTGTGGGAGAACAGAGGAGCCATAGTGTGAGCCCGGGGTGTTTGAGGAGGGAGAAACCCCATCTGGCCGGTGAGTCAGAGGAGGTGGCATTTGAGCCAAACTGAAGAGGGCATGATGGATTGAGCTCTAGAGAAGAGGTCGGGGCCGGGGCTGAAGGGAAGGGGGTCCGATTGTGTCTGATGGAGAAGAGAACGCTTTGCAAAGGGGCTGCAAGGGCGGCTGGGAAAGGTTGAGAAGATCTTGAAATTTGGGATAAACAAGGAGCTTTGACTTTGCTTTATAGACAGCGAGGACAGTTTTTTGCATTGCAGTGACAGTATGGTGCCCCCACTTTCCATCTGGTGCCGTCTGATGGATTCAATGGTGGAAGAGAGAAGATGAGCCAGAGAACAGGCCGTGAATTGGGTTGGGGGCTTCACCATGCTTCCAGACCCTTCGTCATGATCCTTTAGGTCCAGTGAGTTAGCAAGCACCTTGGGTGAGGCCAAAGCGGGGCTTCCTCTTTCTTCCCTCTTTTGCAGAAGTCACTTGGAGCTGACTGGACAGGAAAGAGAAACGTCGGTGTTGGCCAGGGTGCCCACCCTGGGACTAGGGTGTCCTTAGCCGGGCCAGCAGACTCCAGGAGATGCAGGAGGTAGAGACGGTCAGGAGAGCCAGGCGTGGGGTCTCCGGAACTCAGGGAACGAGAGCAGGGGCTGCCAGAGAGGGTGGGCGAACAAGACCCAGGGGAAGGTGGACCAGTGGTTCCAGTGCGTGCACAGTGGGGGCTTGCGACAGGGGCCAGCGCTGGTTCTGTATGGTGTGCCTCCTGCCCGCGTCAGGCTCTGGAAATGGTCTTGGGATTGCCCTGCTTCCTGGGGCTTTCTGAGCCGCAGGATTCCCTGCAGGGAGCTGCCTGTGCAG
>NW_027407401.1:0-328 GCF_003265705.2 Callorhinus ursinus | reverse complement strand
TGCACAGTGGGGGCTTGCGACAGGGGCCAGCGCTGGTTCTGTATGGTGTGCCTCCTGCCCGCGTCAGGCTCTGGAAATGGTCTTGGAATTGCCCTGCTTCCCGGGGCTTTCTGAGCCGCAGGATTCCCTGCAGGGAGCTGCCTGTGCAGCCGCCCGGCTCCTCTTCCTGTCGCAGGCTGGGTGGACGGACGGGACGGGCTCATCGTGCCTTGGTTGCCATAACCTGTGACATTTCCTTTCCAGTTGCCTGATTCATTGTAAGGATATGCACAGTTTGTTGTGTTGTATTGCGCCACCCATCAGCTTAGGGAAGAACTGCCCTCGTAGG
>NW_027407400.1:0-1490 GCF_003265705.2 Callorhinus ursinus | reverse complement strand
ATACTAGCCAATAGGATCCAACAGTACATTAAAAGGATTATTCACCATGACCAAGTGGGATTTATTCCTGGGCTGCAAGGCTGGTTCAACATCCGCAAATCAATCAACGTGATACAATACATTAACAAAAGAAAGAACAAGAATCATATGATCCTCTCAATAGATGCAGAAAAAGCATTTGACAAAGTACAACATCCTTTCTTGATCAAAACTCTTCAGAGTATAGGGATAGAGGGTACATACCTCAATATCATAAAAGCCATCTATGAAAAACCTACAGCGAGTATCATTCTCAATGGGGAAAGGCTGAGAGCCTTTCCCCTAAGGTCAGGAACGCGGCAGGGATGTCCACTCTCACCACTGCTATTCAACATAGTATTAGAAGTCCTAGCCACAGCAATCAGACAACAAAAAGAAATCAAAGGCATCCAAATCGGCAAAGAGGAAGTCAAACTCTCACTCTTTGCAGATGATATGATACTGTACGTGGAAAACCCAAAAGACTCCACCCCAAAACTGCTAGAACTCATACAGGAATTCAGTAAAGTAGCAGGATATAAAATCAATGCACAGAAATCAGTGGCATTCCTATACACCAACAACAAGACAGAAGAGAGACAAATCAAGGAGTCTATCCCATTTACAATTGCACCCAAAACCATTAGATACCTAGGAATAAATCTAACCAAAGAGGCAAAGGATCTGTACTCAGAAAACTATAAAATACTCATGAAAGAAATTGAAGAAGACACAAAGAAATGGAAAAACGTTCCATGCTCATGGATTGGGAGAATCAACATTGTGAAGATGTCAATGCTACCTAGAGCAATCTACACATTCAATGCAATCCCCATCAAAATACCATCCACTTTTTTCAAAGAAATGGAACAAATAATCCTAAAATTTGTATGGAACCAGAAGAGACCCCGAATAGCCAGAGGAATACTGAAAAAGAAAAGCAAAGCTGGCGGCATCACAATTCCGGACTTCCAGCTCTATTACAAAGCTGTCATCATCAAGACAGTATGGTACTGGCACAAAAACAGACGCATAGATCAATGGAACAGAATCGAGAGCCCAGAAATGGACCCTCAACTCTATGGTCAACTTATTTTTGACAAAGCAGGAAAGAATGTCCAATGGCAAAAAGACAGTCTCTTCAACAAATGGTGTTGGGAAAATTGGACAGCCACATGCAGAAGAATGAAACTGGACCATTTCCTTACACCACACACAAAAATAGACTCCAAATGGTTGAAAGACCTAAACGTGAGACAGGAGTCCATCCAAATCCTAAAGGAGAACACAGGTAGCAACCTTTTCGACCTTAGCCGCAGCAACTTCTTCCTAGAAACATCGCCAAAGGCACGGGAAGCCAGGGCAAAAATGAACTATTGGGATTTCATCAAGATAAAAAGCTTTTGCACAGCAAAAGAAACAGTCCACAAAACCAAAAGACAACCGACAGAATGGGAGAAAATATTTGCAAA
>NW_027407399.1:0-1490 GCF_003265705.2 Callorhinus ursinus | reverse complement strand
TAGGTAATTGTCTTTTGTGAGCACAAGAATATGTCTAATGGCACATTTCTACATAATTGTTTACAATTTTATTTTCATTACAAAACTAAGAAAAAGATGCATTTCAAATTGGCTGTGTGGTTGAATTATTACCCTTTGCTTTTGACTGGATGATGAAAAGCCAGTCCTCTTGCAGATAAAGAATAATTAAATGTGCTTATGGAAGATCTTTCATTGAAAGCCATTTCTTGTTCTTCAGGAAGATGAGACTTGGGGATCATTTGTTTAGGTTGCTAGTATTTGAACTCATCTGAGATTGACAAAGATTCTTTAACAAAACTCTACTCAGGTTCCTTTGAACTCTTTTATATAGGACCTGATTTTTTTAAAAATTTTAATCCCAGTATAGTTAATATACAGTGTTATATTAGATTCAGGTATACAATACAGTAATTCAGCAATTCCATATATTACTCAGTATTCATCAAGATAACTATACTTTTTTTTAATGTATCAGTTTTTTAATTAGGTTTTTTGTAAGAAATTTAGAACACCAATTTGTGAGGGTAAACTCCATTTGTGAGAGAAAACAGAGTGGAGGTAGCCCTGAAGCTGAGGAACAGCTTTGATTTTTGGCAGAATTTGCAAGTCCACAGCTTCCTGATCAACTTTGCGCTACTCTGGAATCTCATATTTCTCTTTGACCGTGTCGAAGAACTCACCTTCTGGTGTCTGGGTTTACACAGCTTCTTCTTGAGATGTTTGGGGATTTTCACACTGCTAATATCAATTTTGGTGGAAGTGGCAATGACAGATTTCTAGTGTGTTCTACACAGAGGAACTCGATCGAGGGCCAGAGGTCCAGTCACAAGTAGCAAGCCACTGCTCAGTTGCTTCAGGAAAACCACCCTCTTGCCTCTGTGGTGCCCAGTGAGGATGATCAAAATGGTCTCAGGGGTGATGCTAGCTCAAAACTTTCTCACGTGCTGACTGAAAGGTTGTTGCTGTGGCTCAACAGCTTTCGAGGCACATCTTCAGTAGGATAATAATACCTAGGCATTTTGCAAAGTTTAAACATTACCACCATTCCTGTCACCGGGTGGTTTTGTGACAGTATCAAGAACCTTCTCCTTCTTTTTCTTTTCAATCCTGGATTTAACTGCTGAATACTTCCTCTTGTACATGGTCTTTCTTGAATACATAACCAATCATAACCAACAGGAATATTTGCCAATTCCTCTGATTAGGACAGGATTTCAGCTACGGTGGGGCTTCCCCTTCTTTGGCATTTTAGCCTTGAGGTTACCCTTCTTAACCTTGCCACCAGCATCAGCCTTCTTGGCTTCGGATTTCTTCTTATCATCCAGCTTTTCAGGTTTTTTACCCACCATGTTACAAGATGGGAAATAGAACTCAAAATAACTGTATTCTTAATACCCTTCATTTATTTCACCCATCCCCCCACCCACCTCCCCTTTGGTAACCATCAGTAGTTTGTTCTCTATAGTTAA
>NW_027407398.1:0-1491 GCF_003265705.2 Callorhinus ursinus | reverse complement strand
TCACAAATCAGGTCTCAACCGGTACCAAAAGATTGGGATCATTCCCTGCATATTTTCAGACCACAATGCTTTGAAACTAGAACTCAATCACAAGAGGAACGGCGGAAAGAACTCAAATACATGGAGGCTAAAGAGCATCCTACTAAAGAATGAATGGGTCAACCAGGAAATTAAAGAAGAATTAAAAAAATTCAGGGAAACCAATGAAAATGAAAACACAACTGTTCAACATCTTTGGGATGCAGCAAAGGCAGTCCTGAGAGGAAAGTCTATAGCAATACAAGCCTTTCTCAAGAAACAAGAAAGGTCTCAAATACACAACCTAACCGTACACCTAAAGGAGCTGGAGAAAGAACAGCAAATAAAGCCTAAACCCAGCAGGAGAAGAGAAATAATAAAGATCAGAGCATAAATCAATGAACTAGAAACCTAAAGAACAGTAGAACAGATCAACGAAACTAGGAGCTGGTTCTTTGAAAGATTTAACAAGATTGATAAACCCCTGGCCAGACTGATCAAAAAGAAAAGAGAAATGACCCAAATCAACAAAATCATGAATGAAAGAGGAGAGATCACAATCAACACCAAAGAAATACAAACAATTTTAAGAACATATTATGAGCAAGTATATGCCAGCAATTAGATAACCTGGAAGAAATGGATGCATTCCTAGAGATGTATCAACTACCAAAACTGAACCAGGAAGAAAGAGAAAACCTGAACAGACCTATAACCACTAAGGAAATTGAAGCAGTCATCAAAAATCTCCCAAGAAACAAAAGCCCAGGGCCAGATGGCTTCCCAGGGGAATTCTACCAGACATTTAAAGAAGAATTAATACCTATTCTCCTGAAACTGTTCCAAAAAATAGAAATGGAAGGAAAACTTCCAAACTCATTTTATGAGGCCACCATTACCTTGATCCCAAAACCAGACAAAGACCCCATCCAAAAGGAGAATTACAGACCAATATCCTTGATGAACATGGATGCAAAAATTCTCACTAAAATACTAGCCAATAGGATCCAACAGTACATTAAAAGGATTATTCACCAGGACCAAGTGGGATTTATCCCTGGGCTGCAAAGCTGGTTCAACATCCGCAAATCAATCAACGTGATACAATACATTAACAAAAGAAAGAACAAGAATCATATGATCCTCTCAATAGATGCAGAAAAAGCATTTGACAAAGTACAACATCCTTTCTTGATCAAAACTCTTCAGAGTATAGGGATAGAGGGTACATACCTCAATATCATAAAAGCCATCTATGAAAAACCTACAGTGAATATCATTCTCAATGGAAAAAAATGGAGAGTTTTCCCCCTAAGGTCAGGAACGTGGCAGGGATGTCTACTATCACCACTGCTGTTCAACATAGTATTAGAGGTCCTAACCACAGCAATCAGACAACAAAAAGAAATCAAAGGCATCCAAATCGGCAAAGAAGAAGTCAAACTCTCACTCTTTGCAGATGGTATGATACTT
>NW_027407397.1:1029-1491 GCF_003265705.2 Callorhinus ursinus | reverse complement strand
AGAGTCCACTCTGCCCTCTCCCCGCTATTGCCTGGCCTCACCTCTCCTCACGGTGGGGCTGGAGGACTCGGAACCAGGTCCCATAAGGACGGTGCGACAGTCCGCTTGATGGTCAGGGTTCCCCAAGGGACCCAGGGGCTTGCCAGGGCACCGGGAAAAGACAGGGTGTGGGTTCTGTTATCCACCACCACACTGGGCACTTGGGAGTAGGAAGAGATACCCACCCCCATGTCCGGAGGGCTATAGAACAAACAGCCGCAACTTACTCTGCTGTCACTTCGGCTGCAGAGATGCAGTGTCCCACGGTTCCGACAGTCTTGTAGAAGTGCCTGTTGGCCTTGGGTATCCATCCCCGAACCCCTGAGATCCCAGTCTTGGGAACATGGTTTCTAACCCCTCGAGGTGCTTTTCAGCAGAGGACAGACTCGGGGCTTGGGGGGCTGAGGATCTGGCTACGCAGAA
>NW_027407397.1:576-929 GCF_003265705.2 Callorhinus ursinus | reverse complement strand
AGAGCAGCCCCTGGCTCATTCTTGCAATGCCAGGTTTGCACCAGCCTCCTGTGATAGCAGGCACGGAACATGTGTGGAGTTCCCTAACACTACTATTCACCTGTACCCTAAAACTAACCCGTAGCCTAAACCTAACACCTACCCAAACACTAACCCCTAACCCTACCCCTAAACCGAACCCTAAACCTAAAGCGTCCCCTAACCGTGACCCGGACCGTAAAGGGTACCCTAAACCTAAACCCTAACCTGTACAGTAAACCGTGCCCTAACACGTACCTAACTCTAACCCCTACCCTAACACGTACGCTAAGACTATCCCGTACCCTAACCCTCTCCCATACCCTAACCCGTGC
>NW_027407397.1:0-476 GCF_003265705.2 Callorhinus ursinus | reverse complement strand
GATCCCCCTGTACCCTCTTGACAGCCCATGACCAGCACCAGCACCCCGGGGGGCACAATGCTGGATGTGGGGGAGGACTCTGGGGCTTCTTGCCACCACACCTGTGCCTGAGGAAGCGGGAACTTGGAGGACCCTCCCAGATGATCCTCATGGAACATTAGCACCATCCGTGAGGACATGGGGCACAGGGCTGACGTTGGAGGACTGCTCTGGGGGTTCTTGCCACCACACCTGTGCCTGGGGGAGAGGGCACCTGGAGGGCTCCCGCCGGCAATCCCAAAGGACCATTAGCACCATCCCCGGGGAACATGGGGCACAATGCTGAAATTGGGGGATGGCTCCGGGGCTTCTCGCTACCGGACCTGTGCCTAGGCGAGCAGGAACCAGAAGGACCCTCCCAGACAATCAAAACGGACCATTACCTCCATCGCCATGAGGACATAGGGCACAATGCTCATTTGGAGTCCCTTGGTCCT
>NW_027407396.1:0-1491 GCF_003265705.2 Callorhinus ursinus | reverse complement strand
CAGCAACCCTCAGTTTGTTTCCTAGGATTAAGAATTCCTCATATCAGGGGCGCCTGGGTGGCTCAGTTGGTTAAGCGACTGCCTTCGGCTCAGGTCATGATCCTGGAGTCCCGGGATCGAGTCCCACATCGGGCTCCCTGCTCGGCAGGGAGTCTGCTTCTCCCTCTGACCTTCTTCCCTCTCGTGCTTTCTATCTCTCATTCTCTCTCTCTCTGAAATAAATAAATAAAATCTTAAAAAAAAAAAATAAAATAAAATAAAATTAAAAAAAAAAAAAAGAATTCCTCATATCAGTGAGGTCATATGATACATGTCTTTCTCTGATTGACTTATTTCACTCAGCATAATACCCTCCAGTTCCATCCACGTCGTTGCAAATGGCAAGATCTCTTTCCTTTTGATCGCTGCATAATATTCCATTGTGTATATATACCACCTCTTCTTTATCCATTCATCTGTCGATGGACATCTTGGCACTTTACACAGTTTGGCTATTGTGGACATTGCGGCCATAAACATTGGGGTGCATGTACCCCTTCGGATCCCTACATTTGTATCTTTGTGGTAAATACCCAGTAGTGCAATTCCTGGATCGTACGGTAGCTCTATTTTCAACTGTTTGAGAAACCTCCATACTGTTTCCCAGAGTGGTTGCACCAGCTTGCATTCCCAACAAGAGTGTAGGAGGGTTCCCCTTTCTCCACATCCCGCCAACATCTGTCATTTCCTGACTTGTTAATTTTAGCCATTCGGACTGGTGTGAGGTGGTATCTCATGAGATTTTGATTTGGATTTCCCTGATGCCAAGCGATGTTGAGCACTTTTTCGTGTGTCTGTTGGCCATTTGGATGTCTTTTTTGGAAAAATGTCTGCTCATGTCTTCTGCCCATTTCTTGATTGGATCATTTGTTCTTTGGGTGTTGAGTTTGATAAGTTCTTTATAGATTTTGGATATTAGCCCTTTATCTGATATGTCATTTGCAAATATTTTCTCCCATTCTGTCGGTTGTCTTTTGGTTTTGTGGACTGTTTCTTTTGCTGTGCAAAAGCTTTTTATCTGGATGAAATCCCAACAGTTCATTTATGCCCTTGCTTCCCTTGCTTTTGGCGATGTTTCTAGGAAGAAGTTGCTGCAGCTGAGGTCGAACAGGTTCCTGCCTGTGTTCTCCTTTAGGATTTTGATGGACTCCTGTCTCACGTTTAGGTCTTTCAACCATTTGGAGTCTATTTTTGTGTGTGGTGTAAGGAAATGGTCCAGTTTCATTCTTCTGCATGTGGCTGTCCAATTTTCCCAACACCATTTGTTGAAGAGACTGTCTTTTTTCCATTGGACATTCTTTCCTGCTTTGTCAAAGATGAGTTGACCATAGAGTTGAGGGTCCATTTCTGGGCTCTCGATTCTGTTCCATTGATCTATGTGTCTGTTTTTGTGCCAGTACCATACTGTCTTGATGATGACAGCTTTGTAATAGAGCTGGAAGTCCGGAATTG
>NW_027407395.1:0-1491 GCF_003265705.2 Callorhinus ursinus | reverse complement strand
AGCTTTCCCCCTAAGGTCAGGAATGCGGCAGGGATGTCCACTATCACCACTGCTATTCAACATAGTATTAGAAGTCCTAGCCACAGCAATCAGACAACAAAAAGAAATCAAAGGCATCCAAATCGGCAAAGAGGAAGTCAAACTCTCACTCTTTGCAAATGATATGATACTGTATGTGGAAAACCCAAAAGACTCCACCCCAAAACTGCTAGAACTCATACAGGAATTCAGTAAAGTAGCAGGATATAAAATCAATGCACAGAAATCAGTGGCATTCCTATACACCAACAACAAGACAGAAGAGAGACAAATCAAGGAGTCTATCCCATTTACAATTGCACCCAAAACCATTAGATACCTAGGAATAAATCTAACCAAAGAGGCAAAGGATCTGTACTCAGAAAACTATAAAATACTCATGAAAGAAATTGAAGAAGACACAAAGAAATGGAAAAACGTTCCATGCTCATGGATTGGGAGAATCAACATTGTGAAGATGTCAATGCTACCTAGAGCAATCTACACATTCAATGCAATCCCCATCAAAATACCATCCACTTTTTTCAAAGAAATGGAACAAATAATCCTAAAATTTGTATGGAACCAGAAGAGACCCCGAATAGCCAGAGGAATACTGAAAAAGAAAAGCAAAGCTGGCGGCATCACAATTCCGGACTTCCAGCTCTATTACAAAGCTGTCATCATCAAGACAGTATGGTACTGGCACAAAAACAGACACATAGATCAATGGAACAGAATCGAGAGCCCAGAAATGGACCCTCAACTCTATGGTCAACTTATCTTTGACAAAGCAGGAAAGAATGTCCAATGGCAAAAAGACAGTCTCTTCAACAAATGGTGTTGGGAAAATTGGACAGCCACATGCAGAAGAATGAAACTGGACCATTTCCTTACCCCACACACAAAAATAGACTCCAAATGCTTGAAAGACCTAAACGTGAGACAGGCGTCCATCAAAATCCTAAAGGATAACACAGGTAGCAACCTCTTCGACCTCAGCCGCAGCAACTTCTTCCTAGAAACATCACCAAAGGCACAGGAAGGCAGGGCAAAAATGAACTATTGGGATTTCATCAAGATAAAAAGCTTTTGCACAGCAAAAGAAACAGTCCAGAAAACCAAAAGACAACCGACAGAATGGGAGAAAATATTTGCAAATGACATATCAGATAAAGGGCTAGTATCCAAACTCTATAAAAACTTATCAAACTCAACACCCAAAGAACAAATAATCCAATCAAGAAATGGGCAGAAAACATGAACAGACATTTTTCCAAAGAAGACATCCAAATGGCCAACAGGCACATGAAAAACTGCTCAACATCGCTCAGCATCAGGGAATTCCAAATCAAAACCTCAATGAGATACCACCTCACACCAGTCAGAATGGCTAAAATTAACAAGTCAGGGAATGACAGATGTTGGCGGGGATGTGGAGAAAGTGGAACCCTCCTACACTGTTGGTGGGAA
>NW_027407394.1:0-1492 GCF_003265705.2 Callorhinus ursinus | reverse complement strand
GATCCCATCCCTTCTCCTTCACTGAAGAATCATGTGCCCTCACTACTGGATCATATCAGTCAGCTTTAAAAAGCCTGCCAAAATTACTGTCCATCTTACTATCCAACCAAGTACCCAACCACCCTGCCTTCCAGCCCACACACTCTTCTAGAAGGCACCCGGGTTCTCTCTTCTCTTTCAAAGCAAAATTGTCATCAAGCCTTACCTATGTAAGCCGTTTCCACTTCCTTATTTCACATTTTTTCTTCAGACTCTAACTGATCTTTGAACAACACCAGTGTGAACTGTGCAGTTCCACTTACACATGGATTTTTTTCAGTAAACACAGGACAGTACCGTAAAGGTATTTGTCTTCCTTATTTTAATAACATTTTCTTTTCTCTAGCTTTACTGTAAGAATACAGTATGTAATACACGCAACATACACAACATGTGTTAACTGACTTTATCAGTAAGACTTCAGGTCAATAGGC
Source organism: Callorhinus ursinus (assembly GCF_003265705.2). Lineage (NCBI taxonomy): Eukaryota > Metazoa > Chordata > Mammalia > Carnivora > Otariidae > Callorhinus > Callorhinus ursinus. The sequence goes on along the minus strand of NW_027407394.1, from coordinate 1,019 downwards.
AATTAGCAGTTCAGTTTTGGGGGAGTCAAAAGTTATACGCAGATTTCCGACTTGCAGATGGGGGTGTGTGTCCGGACCCCTAACCCCACATTGTTCAAGGGTCAACTGTACTCTAGGTTTTTGTTCTCACCACTCCGTGGAAACTTTTCTTTTTTTTTTTTTTTTAAGATTTTATTTATTTATTTAACAGAGAGAGACACAGCGAGAGAGGGAACACAAGCAGGGGGAGTGGGAGAGGGAGAAGCAGGCTTCCCGCCGAGCAGGGAGCCCGATGCGGGGCTCGATCCCAGGACCCTGGGATCATGACCTGAGCCGAAGGCAGATGCTTAATGACTGAGCCACCCAGGTGCCCCGAGTATCTCAATCTTTGAACCTAGCTGAGAACTGGATAATCATGGCCCTTCCCTGAACTTTGTCCTCCAACCCTTCTAGGGGTTTTATAAATCCCTTAGTGTTGGAAATATCTAGAATGATTTCTCTTTTCCCTACAAATGAACAAAATAATATTTAAAAAGTTCTAAAGACAAATGGCAGCCCATGTAAAGTTAGTATATCTTTAGTTGGAAGTTACAGAAAACAAAACCCGAGGTAGCATAAGAAAGAAAAAGACAAAAGGGGAAAAGAGAAAAAGAAAAAATAAGTTCTCATTACGAGAATTCAGGCTCACTCACAGTACTCAAAACTTCAAATCCAGTCAGTCCTGGGCGCCTGCGTGGCTCAGTTGGTTAAGCGACTGCCTTCGGCTCAGGTCATGACCCTGCAGTCCTGGGATCGAGTCCTACATCGGGCTTCCTGCTCAGCAGGAAGTCCGCTTCTCCCTCTGACCCTCTTCCCTCTCGTGCTTTCTATCTCTCATTCTCTCTCTCTCTCAAATAAATAAATAAAATCTTAAAAAAAAAAAAAACTTCAAATGCAATCAGTCCTAAGAAAATACTAGTGCAAGTCATTGGGAAGGGCATCAGGAACCCAGGCAGTATTCTCATTTAGTGCCCTGTATCTTTGCAAAGGTTTTGTTTTGT
>NW_027407393.1:0-1492 GCF_003265705.2 Callorhinus ursinus | reverse complement strand
ATCCCAGGACCCCGGGACCATGACCTGAGCCGAAGGCAGACGCTTAATGACTGAGCCACCCAAGCACCCCTTTAGAGTCATATTTTATCCCCTCATAGTAGTTACCCTTATTTTGGCATATATATATAAGTTGTTCTCTCTTTAAAATTTTGAGATACAGTTTCTTCTAACAGATCAAAATATACCCTAAATCACTAGTGCATGGCTTTGTTCTAGTCCCCTGCCTGATCACATTCTCTCCCTTTTTTTTTTAAATCTTCTTCTTTTTTCAAACAACTTCTTATCGTATCAATTCCTTTTATAAAACCTTTTATAATTTTCATCTTTACAGTCATCTACCATCCCTTCATTGTATCAACCCTTATTTTGTACCTATATAAGTCTTTCTTCCTTTAAAATTTTAGGAGGCACTTTTTTCTAACAGACCAAAATACGCCCAAAATCTAGTGTGTGGCACTGATCTATGCACTAGCCTGATCATATTTGATATATTCGTTTTTTTTGTATTGTTCTGTTTTTGTTTTTAATCTTCTTATTTTTGTTTTTTTTTTTTCTCTTTCTTTCTTTCTCTTTCTTTTTTCTTTCTTTGCCTTTCTTCCCCCCTGGTTTCAGGTCTTTTCTGATTTGTATAGAGGATATTTGCAGGGGACGTTGTTAACCTGTTAGCATTTTGTTCTCTCATTCATCTATTCTCCTCTGGACAAAATGACAAGACGAAAAAAATCACCTCAGCAAAAAGAACAAGAGGTAGTACCGTGGGCCAGGGATCTACTCAATACGGACATTAGTACTATGTCGGACATAGAGTTCAGAATCATAACTTTAAAGATACAAGCTGGGCTTGAAAAAAGCGTGGAAGTTATTAGAGAAACCCTTTCTGGAGAAATAAAAGCACTAAAATCTAACCAAGTCGAATAATAAGGTACAATCAAAAATGGGGACACTAACTGCTAGGATAAATGAGGCAGAAGAGAGAATCAGCGATATAGAAGACCAAATGATGGAAAATAAAGGGGCTGACAAAAAAAGAGAGAAACAACTACAGAATCATGAGGGCAGAATTCGAGAGATAAGCGATACGATAAGAAGAAACAACATTAGAATAATTGGGATCCCAGAAGAAGAAGAAAGAGAGAGGGGGGCAGAAGTTATATTGGAGCAAATAATAGCAGAGAACTTCCCTAATGTGAGGAAGGAAACAGGCATCAAAATCCAGGAGGCACAGAGAACCTCTCTCAAAATAAATAAAAATAGGTCAACACCCTGACATCTAATAGTAAAACTTACGAGTCTCAGAGACAAAGAGAAAATTCTGAAAGCAGTTCGGGAGAAGAGATATGTAACCTACAATGGTAGAAATATTAGATTGGCAACAGAGCTATCTACAGAGACCTGGCAGGCCAGAGAAGACTGGCATGAGATTTTCAGAGCACTAAACGAGAAAAATATGCAGCCAAGAATACTATATCCAGCTAGGCTCTCATTGAAAATT
>NW_027407392.1:342-1492 GCF_003265705.2 Callorhinus ursinus | reverse complement strand
TTGATTGATTCACTTTGTTGTTTTTTCTTCTATTTCCTCTTAGTTTTTTTTCCTGGTTTGATTCTTTATCTTTCCCTTAAAATGTTCTAGTTAATTAGGAAGTTCTAGAGGCGCCTGGGTGGCTCAGTCGTTAAGCATCTGCCTTTGGCTGGGTCATGAACCCAGGGTCCTGGGATCGAGCCCCACATCGGGCTTACTGCTAGGTAGGAAGCCTGCTTCTCCCTCTCCCACTCCCCTTGCTTGTGTTCCCTCTCTCCCTGTCTCTCTTTGTCAAATGACTAAATTAAAAAAAATAAGAAGTTCTATTTTCTTCTTTCCTACTCCACTCATGTTTCCTACTGTCCCTGTAAGACTTACAAACAAATTTGTCAACCATTATGTGGAAGAAAGAGGACCACCATGTCCCCAGACCAACTGCTTTTCCCCCGTCCTGCGGCTCTTCACAGGAGCATAGGTTTTCAGATGCTTTACTTCCTTCCTCTTCCTCAGTAGATAAGACCATTAGAATGTTTCATTTGCCTTCTCTCCCCACCCCGCCATTCTTATGCTTTGTAGAGGCCGTTACAATGCTTTAGTTTCAGACTTCGACAAGTTTTCCCTTTTCAGACTGGCTTCTCTATGTCAGTAATCCATATTGAACACTCGCGATGAACGTGTGCTGGTGTGGATGGTGGTTGCTGCCCCCAATCACACTCCCATACATTTCTTAAGTTCTGCCAGGTAGTACCCTTTGGACACATCAGAGGAGACAGCATGTGCACCTCCATTGTTCACTGTCAGTTGCAATGGAAATATTTTGGCTGGAATCGGGCCTGCAAGGCTGAGGAGCATGACAATCCCTGAAACAAAGCCTCTCAGCCTGTGATACACATCGAGTGGTGCAGAAAGATGAATGGTAAACACTGAAAAGGGCCCATTCAATTTAGCAATTGGAACAATGTTCCCAGGAGACTCATTTAGTGGAATGACAGGGATTGTGTGTGAGGAATGCAGGAAGGCATGAAAGTGCAGCTTGCCGCCACTGGAGGCAGTGCTGAGCCTTTCTCGGGCCCAATACAGAGAGCCACGTCGTGCCGCTTGCCACCACTGGAGGCAGTGGTGAACTATAGTCGGCCACTCCACCAAAAGCAGGGACAGTGCAGTAACTACC
>NW_027407392.1:0-242 GCF_003265705.2 Callorhinus ursinus | reverse complement strand
CTTTTCAGACTGGCTTCTCTATGTCAGTAATCCATACTGAACACTCGCGATGAATGTGTGCTGGTGTGGATGGTGGTTGCTGCCCCCAATCACACTCCCATACATTTCTTAAGTTCTGCCAGGTAGTACCCTTCGGACACATCAGAGGAGACAGCATGTGCAGCTCCATTGTTCACTGTCAGTTGCAATGGAAACATTTTGGCTGGAATCGGGCCTGCAAGGCTGAGGAGCATGACAATCCC
>NW_027407391.1:0-1552 GCF_003265705.2 Callorhinus ursinus | reverse complement strand
AGGGTCGGGTGATGGAAATAAGGGTAATTGTACAAGGGGCTCTCCCCACGAGGATGTGGGCTCTGGCTGTGGTTCTGGGAGCCCTGCAGGAACAAGAGGATGGGCAGGGCCAGATGCAAGAGCAGGGCCATATGCAAGAGCAGGGACAGGGGCCGGATCCACGGTAGGAGCTGGGTCATGGGCAAGTACAGGTGCACAGGCAGGGCCAAGGGAAGGGCCCGCGGCCCTGGAAAGCAGGGGAAGGGGCATCGGCTCTGGCAGGGGCAGGGTCAGGAACAGGGACCCAGGCAGGGGAAGGGGCATAGGCTCTTGCAGGGGCAGGGACAGGGACAGGGACCCAGGTAGGGGAAATGGCACTGGCTCTGGCAGGGGCAGGGGCAGGAACGGGGACACAGGCAGGGGAAAGGGCATTGGTTCTTGCAGGGGCAGGGACAGGGACAGGGACCCAGGCAGGGGGAAGGGCATTGGCTCTGGCAGGGGCATGGACAGGGACACAGGTAGAGGAACGGACAGGTGCAGGGGCAGGAGGTGGGTCATGGGCAGGAATGGGTGCACATGCAGGGGCAGGGAAACGGGTAGGGAAAGGGGAAGGAGCTGGGTCAGAGCCAAGCACTGGAGCACAGGGAGGGGCAGGGGAATGGACAGTTGCAGGGGCAGAACCCGGGACAGGGGCAAGAACAGGAATACAGGCAGGGGCAGGGGAAGGGGCAGGATCCAGGGCAAGAGCTGGGTCAGGGGCAAGAACAGGTGCACACGTCGGGGAAGGGGCAGGGGCAGGGGCAGAACCCGGGTCAGGGCCAAGAACCGGAGCAGAGGCAGGGGCAAGGGAAGGGGCAGGATCCAGGCCAGGAGCTGGGTCAGGATCCGGAGCAGGGGCAAGAACAGGTGCACAGGCAGGTGCTGGGGAAGKGGCAGCTGCAGGGGCACGAGTAGGGGCAAGGGAAGGGCCATCGGCTCTAGCAGGGGCACGGGCAGGGGCAGGGACATGAGTGGGGGCAAGATTTGGGTCAGAGGCGAAAACAGGGACACAGGCATGGGCAGGGGAAGGGGCAGGACTTGGGTCAGGGGCCAGAACAGGAGCACAAGCAGGGGAAGGGGAAGGGGCAGGTGCAAGGGGAGGGACAGGGTCTGCAGCAATGGCACATACAGGAACCAAGGCAGTATCTGGGTGAGGGGCAGGGACAGGGGCACTGGCAGGGGTAGGGATGGGTCAGGATCCAAGGCAGGAGCGGGGTCTGGGGAAGGAGCAGGGCCACAGTTCAGGGCAGGCACAGGGGCACTGGCTCCAGCAGGAACAGGGGCAGGCTCTCCTGGCACAGGTTCTCCAGCAGGCCCTTCCTGGTCGGCGTCAGGCTCTCCGTGGGCAGGTGCCAGGTCAACTGCCGGCTCCTGGTCTCCTGCTGAAGTCTCTGCAGGCACCACCCCTCCCTGCAGAGCTGCTGATGGAGTTGGAGCCGGCTCTAGCTCCTTAGGTCATGGAACATCTGTGAGAGGAGAAAAGCTCACCCCCGTGCCTGCTCTCCGTGGGTATTTGCAAGACAGAGCCCAGCCC
>NW_027407390.1:1021-1492 GCF_003265705.2 Callorhinus ursinus | reverse complement strand
CTGTGTTCATTCTCTGTCTCCTTCTCTGTCTCTGTGTCTGTGTCTCTCACAGGAGCAGATCTCTGGGTTCCATACGCGATGTGAAAACCCTCAGAAGCCTCCCTTGTCCCCGTTTCCCTCTCTGGACCTGGTGTTCCGTTCCGACCTAAGGCCTCCTCACCCTGACCGGAACAGTGATTCTGGATTCTCTTCCACTTGGGGCCCTGAAGCTGCAACATGGAGGGCGCTGACCTTGGTCTCCAGACTGGTGGCCCTGTGCTCTGCCAAGTTCTGCGTAGCCCGATCCTCAGCCCCCCCAGCCGCGAGTCTGCCCTCTGCTGAAAAGCACCTCGAGGGGTTAGAAAGCGTGTTCCCAAGACTGGGATCTCAGGGGTTCGGGGATGGATATCCAAGGCCAACAGGCACTTCTACAAGACTGTCGGACCCTTGGTACACTGCATCTCTGCAGCCCAAGTGACAGCCGAGTAAGTT
>NW_027407390.1:0-921 GCF_003265705.2 Callorhinus ursinus | reverse complement strand
CCCAGGGTGGTGGTGGATAACGGAACCCAGACCCTGTCTTTTCCCTGCGCCCTGGCAAGCCCCTGGGTCACTTGGGGAACCCTGACCATCAAGCGGATTGTCGCACCATCACTATGGGGCCTGTTTCCGGTTCCTCCAGCCCCACAGTGAGGAGAGGTGAGGCCAGGCAGTAGCGGGGAGAGGGCGGAGAGGACTCTCCCTGGGGGCCATGGATCCCTGCTCAGTGCAGACCCTGTTGTGTGCTGGCCCCTCGGGCACCGAGATTCCAGCTCCTGGTCTTGCTCCGGGAGGGATACGAGAGTGTGGCTCCTGCTAGCTCAGATGTGTCACACTCTCCTGGAGCTACAGCCTGTCTATGCAGCTGAACTACCCCGCCTATTCGGCCAGCTCACCTTCACGGTCAAGAACAGGCCATCATGAATGTCAGGGGTCATTGCGTGTGTGCTCAGGCAGACGAGGGCTCAATTTCAACTGAGGGAGACTCTGGCTTGTCTAGCAGGGGCTCTGGAGGGCTGCCTTTCCATCTCCTCTGCTGACCAGCTCTGGGACTGGAGCCATTTTACCTCACCTCGCTGGGCGTCGCTCTCCTCCTCTGTGCGATGGGTGGATGCTGAATGGTCCCTCCTATGGCGGGAATATGTGGAGTGCTGGTGATTTACCTAAGCCTGGCACGGAGACTGGATTGCAGAGTGCACAGGCGGATGGACAACGGTGTGGGCAGTGAGCACCCCTTCCCCGGAAAGCAATTTAGGTGTTCCATGCAGCCGCCAGGCCACTAGCTGGGAGCCGAGGATCAGTGGCCGACCGCACTCCTGACACCAGGGCCCTGCGTGTGGCACTTCCTTAGCACTGGGACACGGTGGGGACCCCGGATATTGGGCCAGCTCCTCTCTCTGAGGGAAGGAGACGAAAGAAGGCTTT
>NW_027407389.1:0-1493 GCF_003265705.2 Callorhinus ursinus | reverse complement strand
TGGGATGTGCATGCAGATTTCTACTCGGAAAGCTTTGCCCCGGTTTCCCAATGGTGTGGTTTCCTTCTGGGAGACAGCCTGAATACTCTGGTATTGCTCAGGTGCCTCCGATCTCTGTGGCTTAGAGCCAGGCCTCTGGGGCCAGAGCCAGAGAGGAATAGGGTTAGGGCCTAGGGGCAGGGCAGGCCAAACTTGCCAGCACTGTGGCCTGCTTCCCCGAGGGTTTGTCCTGAGGGCGTGGGTCAGGTTGGGCGTCAGGTTCAGGGCTGGTCGCCAGAGGGCGCAATTTTGTGCGTTTCTTGGGATGGGCATTCAGAGTTCTCCTGCTCTGAATGCCCTCCTGTGTTCCCAGTGGCGCGTTTTCTTTCCGGCTGGCAGCCTGAGTCCCTCGGTATTGCTCAGGTGTCCCGAATCTTTGGGGCTTTGGAGCCAGAGTCTGGGGACTTACCCCTCTGCAGCCAATGTTGGGTGAACGTTAGGACATAGGGGCACGGGAGGCCTGATGTGCCGGCGCCGTGTCGAGGTTCCCGGGGGTGAGGGTCTCGGGCGTGGGTCAGCGTGAGTGTCTTTAGTCAGCGTGAATGTCTTGCTCCTCTTTTCGGAACAGTTCTCCTGCTCGGAATGCTTACAGGAGTTGCCCATGGCACATTTTTCTTTTCGTGGTAGGCTGAGTCCTCTGGCCCTGGTCAGGTGTCCCAAGTCCCTGAGGCTTTGGAGTCAGGCTCTGGGGCCAGACCCCGCTCGGAAGCCAAGCTAGGGTGAGGCTTAGGCCTGAGGGGCATGACAGGCTTGATGTGCCAGCGCAGTGATGAGCTACCCAGGGTCTGAGTTGAGGCCGTGGGTCGGCGGGGGTGTCAGGCTCAGGGATTACGGCCCGTGCACGTGGAACTTGGGGTTCGTGGGGACGGACCGGCACAGTTCTCCTGCTCGGAATGCTTACCGGAGTTCCCCACGGCACGTGATCCTGTTTATTGGCAGGGTGAGTCCTCTGGCCCTAGTCAGGTGTCCCTGGTCCCCGGGGGTTTGGAGCCGGGCACCTGGGGACAGAGCCTTCAGAAGCCTCTGTGGGGTCCCGGTTAGGGCCGAGGGGCATGGCAGGCCTGAGATGCAAGCAGTGTAGCCAGCTCTTGGGGGGGTTTGTCTTGAGAGAATGCGTCAGGTTCAGCGTCAGAATCACGATTGGCCGCCTGAGGGTTCCAAGTTGGTGGGTTGTTTGGGATGAGCATTCTGTGATGGCCTGTTCTGATCGCTCTCCAGACCTGCAAGTAGTGCGTTTGAAGTCTTTGTGGCTTTGGAGTCCTCAGATGTCGCTCAGTTACTGCCATCCTTGGGGCTATGGAGCCAGGCTTCTGGATCCAGAAACTCAGAAGCCAACCTAGGGATAGCCCTAGGGCCTAGGGTCATTGGATTATTGATCAGACCACGCTGGGGCCACCTTTGGGGTGCGGGGGATCCAAGTCATGGGTGTGGGTCAAGGTGAGTGTCAGGCTCAG
>NW_027407388.1:889-1493 GCF_003265705.2 Callorhinus ursinus | reverse complement strand
AATTTTTTTAACTAAAAGAGCTCCAGTGTACATCTTTACAAATATTTGTCCTTAGGATAAATTTCTGCAATTCACTTTCTAGGTAAGCACACTTGAAAAGTTTTGAGAAGATGTTTCCTGATTCCAAAAAGCTGTGTGAATTCCACTAGTGGTTTCACTTTCACTGAGGGGCTCCTCTTCCCAGAATGTATCTTCATCAACTGTGGGTGGTACTTAAAACCTGCCAATTCAAGGAGTGCTTGGGTGTCACAGTTGGTTAAGTGTCCAACTCATGGTTTCTGCTCAGGGTCATGAGATTGAGTCCTGCATCGGGTTCCATGCTCAGTGCAGTCTACTTGAATTCTCTCTCTCTGCCCACCCCCTACCCCCTGCAATAAATCTTAAAAAAAAAAAAAGTTCCAGGTCAGAAATATGAAACATTTCCCCTCTTAAATGTACATTTCTTTAATTACTGGTAAGGATAGACATTTACAAAACATACTCAGAGGTCATTCATAGTTATTTTTTAGTAAATTGCCTACCTATGTTTCCTTTGCCCATTTTTACAGTGTTTTCCCCTCCTTTTTTTTTAATTAAAATTTTACTTCCTGTTAGTTAACATACA
>NW_027407388.1:0-789 GCF_003265705.2 Callorhinus ursinus | reverse complement strand
ACTTATTTCTCCTGCATTATACTCTCACTCCATCCATGTTGCTGCAAATGGCAAGATTTCATTCCTTTTTACACTTGCAGTTATTTTTTAAGTAATTAGTTGTCTCTCAGAGGTTAATTGCAAACATTTTCCTCCCATTTGTCCTTTATACTGCTTAAACTGTTTTTTAACATGAAAAATTTTAACATTTTAGTTTAATCATATATTTGAATCTGGCCTTTGTGGTTTCTGTCATGCTTGAAAGTAGAAACAAATGGAGTCATGATGCTCTGAAGACCACATGAATCCAGTAAAATTAGGACTAATTATTAACTGAATAAAAAGAAATTACTCCATTTTTGCTTAGCAATTGAAAAAAAACTGAATAAGCAAACTGAAATTGATACAAAAAATAAATCCTCTACTGAAAAGTCAGCTATTATTATGAAAGGCAGGAGGCAACCTGGTAAGTAATGGCTATGAATGTTTTGGTGAGTTTTTTTTAGATGACATGTTTATTGTTATTAAAAATACTTGGATAATATATAGTTTAGAAAATGGTTTTTATATGTATTGTCTAAAATGTTTGAGGAAGACTGTTTGGCATGGTTCCCCTTGGCCCTAGCTTTCTGTAAAGCTATAGGTACTATAGCACATACATTTTTCAGGATTGGGCTCCAGGTGTTCTTACCAGCAGTGCAGGTGGTCTCAAGCTGGGCTAACCAGTATGACAGGTGAACTGGCCTTTGTTTCCAGTTTTACGGAGTAGAAATTGCATGCTATACTTAGTGACCTTCACATACTCTAAAT
>NW_027407387.1:0-1493 GCF_003265705.2 Callorhinus ursinus | reverse complement strand
GGGGCGAGCGGGCGGGGGGAGGGCGAGGGAGGGGGCGGGGAGACGGGCGGGGCGAGAGGGAGGGGGTCGCGGAGGGGTGGGGGAGGGGCCGGGCAGGGGAGGGGAGGAGGTGCGGAGAGAGGAGAGGAGGAGAAATGAGCCCTCTTCTGGGCCAGGTACCTGATGGGAAGTGCAGACAGGGCTGGAACCCCCAAATTGCTAAGCACTCTCATAGTGTCAGAGTACCCCAATGCCCTGAAGAGGGGACACGGGGAGGTCGGAGAGCATAAAGCCGGGCTCCCTGCGCAACCTGGGGTGGGGGGGGTCAAGACCTGGGGGCGGGGCTCCTGGAAGAAGAAGGGACGCGGACCAGTGACCAGCAGTTAGGAAGATGAATACCAGGAAGTGCCTCTTCCAGGTCCTGGAGCCACATCAGGGTGGCCAGAAGGCTGGGTAGAGAGGTCAAGGCCCCAGCACAGACCCATCCCCAAAGGTGGGCATGAGGCTCTCCTCTGGCCCTTACCTGAACACCGGACTTCAGGGCACACTTCCATAACATCTGCGACAATGTAGCATCTAATTAGTGCCTGGGAGACACCCGCCCACACACACCAGCGTCTCAGCCTGGTCATTCCCATGGAGAAGCGGTTTTCGTTGGGGGCAGGGGTGCATGGCCCAGTGACACCTAGGAGAGCCACAGGCAAGACATCCCACCCAGCGTCCAGTCTCTGCCCAAATCTTGATCAGCTCATTACCTCCAGAGCAGATCTTGAATGGGGCCTCTGTTCGTGGACCCTGCCACGGCCAGCTTCACCGGGCACACAGCCCAGGGGGTCATCCAGGGCCCCATGTTTGATTTAATGCTCTGCTGTGACCACCTTGAGATTTGTAATAATTTTGGAACAAGGGACTCCACGCTTTAATTTTGCACTGTCCCCTGCTTCTCGTGACAACCCCCAGCCTCAACCACTTACTCTTCCTTACCCTTTAGAATCCAATCTCCACCAAATTTAATCGGGTGTCTTGGAGCCTTTGCTTAAAGCCTTTCAGGGGCTTCCTTCCATTGATAGCCGGTGCTCTTCCCCTGGGGACAACCTCTACCCTGGGGGTGAAGACACCGCCCGCGGCATCCTGCAGCTCTACACCTCCCAGCCCCACCTCACAGGATGTGCTCCCATCAGCAGCCTTGGCCACTGGATTTTTTTTTTAAAGATTTTATTTATTTATTTATTTGAGAGAGAGAGAGCACATGAGAGGGGGGAGGGTCAGAGGGAGAAGCAGACTCCCGCTGAGCAGGGAGCCCGATGTGGGACTCGATCCCGGGACTCCAGGATCATGACCTGAGCCGAAGGCAGTCGCTTAACCAACTGAGCCACCCAGGCGCCCATTGGCCACTGGATTTAATAAAAATGCCACCTTGTGCACGAGTTCATGCCTCTGCTCTTTTGGGGAGAGAAATTGACCCAAGGCCAAACCATGCAACTTATAGCCATGGACAAAGGCAGCCCCAAACC
>NW_027407386.1:0-1494 GCF_003265705.2 Callorhinus ursinus | reverse complement strand
CGCCCCCAGGTGCCGTGGAGGTCCAGGTCCCCGAGGACCCCGTGGTGGCCCTGGTGGGCACCGATGCCACCCTGCGCTGCTCCTTCGCGCCCGAACCCGGCTTCAGCCTGGCGCAGCTCAACCTCATCTGGCAGCTGACGGACACCAAACAGCTGGTGCACAGCTTCGCCGAGGGCCGGGACCAGGGCAGCGCCTACGCCAACCGCACGGCGCTCTTCCCCGACCTGCTGGCGCAGGGCAACGCGTCCCTGAGGCTGCAGCGCGTGCGCGTGGCTGATGAGGGCAGCTTCACCTGCTTTGTGAGCATCCGGGACTTCGGCAGCGCCGCAGTCAGCCTGCAGGTGGCGGGTGAGCGCCGGGAGGGGGCGCCGTCCCCTCGCCACATCCCTCAGCTCCCGCAGCCCCTTACCCACTGCGCCACCACTGACCCCGTAACTCAAGCCCCGCTGCTGACCCCTGTCCCTCCAGGTGCCCCTTCCTCCACTGCGATCCCCGCCCTCGCGTCCTTGCCTCACCTCGACCTCCGCCCTCTACCCTCTGCCCCACTCCAGCTCCCTACTCGAAGCCCAGCATGACCCTGGAGCCCAACAAGGACCTGCGGCCTGGGGACACGGTGACCATCACGTGCGCCAGCTACCGAGGCTATCCGGAGGCCGAGGTGTTCTGGCAGGACGGGCAGGGCGCACCCTTGACGGGCAACGTGACCACGTCGCAGATGGCCAACGAGCAGGGCTTGTTCGACGTGCGCAGCGTCCTGAGGGTGGTGCTGGGCGCTAATGGCACCTACAGCTGCCTGGTGCGCAACCCTGTGCTGCGGCAGGACGCTCATGGCTCCGTCACCATCACGCCCCATAGAAGCCCCACAGGTTTTGTTTTCTGTTTGGTTTTTTTGCTTAAATGTCCCCGTGAGGGAGGGAGATTTTTGTCCTATCGGCAGCGGCTGCGGGATTTGAATCTAGCTCCGTACCTTCAGTCTCGCAGAAGGTGAAATTCCTAGTAATGATAACAGGAAAGATAAACAGGGTGGGGAGGCGGGGAACCTCACCTTGCTGGTAGGGGACGAGGACAGTAATCACAGACCTTCTTCGCTCTCCGGGGCTCCTGACTCCAGGGCTCTGGAAACCTCTGGAAAGAGAGGAAGGATAGGAGAGGGAAATGGATCCATCATGGGGGGGGGGGGTTGCTAGGGCTGGATGCTGTCACCGGCCTGCGCCTCCCCCGCCCCAGAACAGGCATTGTCAGGCCAAGGTCAACCGCCTGTGATTCTTGTCATAAGATTAGGGTGACTCCACATCTGGGAATCCGGAGACTCAGTCTGCTTTGGGGTCTGGAGAGAAAGTGGGAAGATGGAACAGGAACTGGGGGTTGTTAATAAAGAAGGAAATCTGGGAGGCTGTAGGCTGGTAGCCCAGAGTGTCCCCACCCCTCTTCACCGCCTATCCAACCTCGCCCCCAGGTGCCGTGGAGGTCCAGGTCCCCGAGGACCCCGTGGTG
>NW_027407385.1:0-1494 GCF_003265705.2 Callorhinus ursinus | reverse complement strand
TTGGAGACAGCTGGGCCATGGGGCAGGGCATCAGGATTCTAGGCAAGGTCCCAGATCCAGATCATGGGGAGGGGAGACAGGCCAGGCTGATGGTCAGGGTTCCCCCAAGGGCTCCAGGGGGTTTCCAGGGCGCTGGGAGAAGACAGGGTCTGGGTTCCAGTGTCCACCGCCACCCTGGGCACTTGGGAGTAGGAAGTGATACCCACCCCCAAGTCCAGAGGGCTATAGCACAAAAGGCCTCAGCTTACTCTTCTGTCACTTGGGCTGCAGAGATGCAGTGTCCCAAGGGTCCCACAGGCTTGTAGAAGAGCCTGTTGGACATGTATCTCCATCCCTGTCCCACTGTGCTCCCAGTCTGGGGAAATGCTTTGTACTCCCTCCAGGTCCTTCTCAGCAGAGGACAGACTGGGGGCTTGGGCGGCTGAGGACCTGGGTACACAGAACTTGGCAGAGCACTGGGCCACCAGTCTGGAGACCAATGTCAGAATCCTCCTTGTTGCAGCCTCAGGGTCCCCATGTGGAAGAGGATCCAGAATCACTGCTCTGGTCAGGGTGAGGAGCCCTAAGGAAGGAATATAGCACCAGGACCGGAGAGGGAAACGGGGACAAGGGAGGCTTCTGAGGTTTCTCACATCGCCCATGGAACCCACAGATCCTGCTCCTGGGAGAGACAGAGACACAGAGACAGAAAAGAGACAGAGAATGAACACAGGACAGAGGGAACAGGGAGAAGTCATAGACTTTGCTGCACCAGCTTGGAAATGACATCCCGGCATTTTGTGCCATTCCATTCCGGAGAGCGCCGTCACACAGGCCATCCACCCTGGAGGGGAGGGGATTCCACAGGGATGTGTGACTACGATTCAGGGGTGCCAGGGGCCACTGTGGGGTCTGTCCAGCACACGGGCACAGACGAGGCCCTGGAACCTTAGCCTAACCCTAATGGGAGCCCCTGGAAATCTGTGTTGTGAGAGGACAAGGTCAGAATCAGTTCATTACTAACTTCCCACCGGGGCTGGGACACAGGCAGGAGGGGGGTGGCTTTGCCTGGACCCCAGAGCAGACCCAAATCCCTCCAAGCTTTGTTCCATGCCAAGCTCGGCTCCTGGCTCATCCTTGCATTGTCAAGTATGCAGCAGCCTCCTGTGAAGGCAGGTACAGAACCGGTATAGAGGCCCTACACCTGTTGGCATCCCTAGAATTAGAAGCCAGAATACACCGATGTGAAGATGTGGAGCCTGGGGAGGTCCTGAGAGGCACGGGGTCTGTCCAACGTCACAGCCCTGGGCACGCGCAGGGGCCCGGTCTGAACCCAGGTATGTGCCATCACAGTGGGGACACCGGCTGCACCCAGGCCTCCCCGGGGGCTGTGGGTGGGCTGTGTGGGTGTCACTGTATGGATGGGGCATGGGGGGAGGGTGAGCATTGAACAGCGGGGTAGGGGGGCCCTCGGGGGGCTAATGTGTGAGGAGGAAGTTGGGTAAGGCGACCCCA
>NW_027407384.1:0-1494 GCF_003265705.2 Callorhinus ursinus | reverse complement strand
CATAGATCAATGGAACAGAATCGAGAGCCCAGAAATGGACCCTCAACTCTATGGTCAACTCATCTTTGACAAAGCAGGAAAGAATGTCCAATGGAAAAAAGACAGTCTCTTCAACAAATGGTGTTGGGAAAATTGGACAGCCACATGCAGAAGAATGAAACTGGACCATTTCCTTACACCACACACAAAAATAGACTCCAAATGGTTGAAAGACCTAAACGTGAGACAGGAGTCCATCAAAATCCTAAAGGAGAACACAGGTAGCAACCTCTTCGACCTCAGCCGCAGCAACTTCTTCCTAGACACATCGCCTAAGGCACGGGAAGCCAGGGCAAAAATGAACTATTGGGATTTCATCAAGATAAAAAGCTTTTGCACAGCAAAAGAAACAGTCCACAAAACCAAAAGACAACAGACACAGTGGGAGAAGATATTTGCAAATGACATATCAGATAAAGGGCTAGTATCCAAAATCTATAAAGAACTTATCAAACTCAACACCCAAAGAACAAATAATCCAATCAAGAAATGGGCAGAAGACATGAACAGACATTTTTCCAAAGAAGACATCCAAATGGCCAACAGACACATGAAAAAGTGCTCAACATCGCTCAGCATCAGGGAAATCCAAATCAAAACCTCCATGAGATACCACCTCACACCCGTCAGAATGGCTAAAATTAACAAGTCAGGGAATGACAGATGTTGGCGGGGATATGGAGAAAGGGGAACCCTCCTACACTGTTGGTGGGAATGCAAGCTGGTGCAACCACTCTGGAAAACAGTATGGAGGTCCTCAAACAGTTGAAATTAGAATTACCATTCGATCCAGCAATTGCACTACTGGGTATTTACCCCAAAGATACAAATGTAGGGACCCGAAGGGGTACGTGTACCCCAATGTTTATAGCAGCAATGTCCACAATAGCCAAACTGTGGAAAGAGCCAAGATGTCCATCGACAGAAGAATGGATAAAGAAGAAGTGGTATATATACACAATGGAATATTATGCAGCCATCAAAAGGAATGAGATCTTGCCATTTGCAACGACGTGGATGGAACTGGAGGGTGTTATGCTGAGTGAAATAAGTCAATCAGAGAAAGACATGTATCATATGACCTCACTGATATGAGGAATTCTTAATCTCAGGAAACAAACTGAGTGTTACTGGAGTGGTTGGGGGTGGGAGGGATGGGGTGGCTGGGTGATAGACATTGGGGAGGGTATGTGCTACGGTGAGCGCTGTGAATTGTGCAAGACTGTTGAATCACAGATCTGTACTTCTGAAACAAATAACGCAACATAGTTTAAGAAAAAAGAAAAAGAAGAAGATAACAGGAGAGGACGAATGAAGGGGAGTAAGTCAGAGGGGGAGACGGACCAGGAGAGATGATGGACTCTGAAAAACAAACTGAGGGTTCTAGAGGGGAGGAGGGTAGGGGGATGGGTTAGCCTGGTGATGGGTATTAAAGAGGGCACATTCTGCATGGAG
>NW_027407383.1:0-1494 GCF_003265705.2 Callorhinus ursinus | reverse complement strand
CGGTATCTTGGAACAGAAAAAGGACGTTAGGTTAAAAGAAAAAAAAATCTAACAAAATCTGAATAAAGTATGAGTTTCAGTTGATGGTGACATATCAATATTGGTTCATCAAATGCAACATAATAATGGAAAATGTTAATACTAGGGAAGACTATGTGTGGGCTATATGGGAACTCTCTACTATCTTCACAATTTTTCTGTAAGTCTAAATCTATTCCAAAATAAAAAGTTTATTAAAAATATAAAAATAAGTTTATAAGAAAAGTTGGAAGTCTAAGATATCTCCTTCTAGGTAAGATTTTTTCCTTGCTTCTTCCATCCACTGGGGATTACTAGCAATCCAAGGTCAGTTCAATAAAATTTCTGGGTTGGAGATTTTCTAAACCACACAGATCATTCAAAGTTGGGCTCTACACCTTTGGCAGAGGCATGGTTCCCTTTGTATTCACCTTTGTTCCTAGGATGCAGCCCTTTGGGTTACCAGGGCTTTACTCTCTCCTAGACTCCAACTTTTTTCCTTTCCTTTGAAGAGATTTTCAAAAGCACTTCAGGCTCTGCCTTTCTTACAGATCAGCAAATGCTCGGGGCGGGGGCAAAAGTGGCCCCCAAAGTTAGGCTCACCTGTCTTGATGCTGACCTCTTATAAATCTTCATTCTGGTAATGCCTTCATTATTTTGTTAGCTCTCTATTCCCTTTGATCAGATGATATTATACTTTATCCAGCTTTTCTACATTTCCTCAGCAGGAGGATTAGTTCAAAATATCTAATGGCTTTATCTGCTGCAGAAATTCTAAAATTTTATTACTGTTGTCTCCTTTCTCTTTCTGTTGACTGTTGTGGCTTCATACTTTAAAAATTCTTTAATATGATTTTCTGGGGGTATCTGGAGGTAGCATAGGGTAATGGGTTTTCAGCTTTGTTCTTTAAATACAGATTATTTTGGTGATAGCTAAAGAAAATTGGAATCATCAGATTGGTATAGAGTCTTACTTAGAATAGTGTATCTGAAAATGAGAAATGAAGTAGGCAAAAGATGACTTTTAAATGACCACATCTAGGGAAAAAATATATGGGGACTTAGAATAGATACATACTTACATATAAATACACATATAAATATTTTTAATATATATTCGTATGGGCCGGAAAGCTGGTAGGTGCTAACAAGATACTTTCTTTTGTTTGCTGTATATCCCTGTGTTATAGGTATGTTTCTAACCCTGTTGTGAAACATCAGTGTTCTTTCTCTAAGAGAGAAGGCAACAATTTTAAGTTATGAAGATAATTTCCACTTAATAGCCTCCTTAATAAAACATATTACTTAAAGGAAAATGTAGTATAGACCACTTCATGTTCTTAAAAACATTCTATGTCATACATATGATTATAGAGATACTGAATTTATATTATGATGACAAATATTTATAAGTTTCTCTTGACAGTAGTACCTTATTAATTTTTCCCATTTTTAATTAAAAACCTGGATAACTAA
>NW_027407382.1:0-1494 GCF_003265705.2 Callorhinus ursinus | reverse complement strand
CGGTATCTTGGAACAGAAAAAGGACGTTAGGTTAAAAGAAAAAAAAATCTAACAAAATCTGAATAAAGTATGAGTTTCAGTTGATGGTGACATATCAATATTGGTTCATCAAATGCAACATAATAATGGAAAATGTTAATACTAGGGAAGACTATGTGTGGGCTATATGGGAACTCTCTACTATCTTCACAATTTTTCTGTAAGTCTAAATCTATTCCAAAATAAAAAGTTTATTAAAAATATAAAAATAAGTTTATAAGAAAAGTTGGAAGTCTAAGATATCTCCTTCTAGGTAAGATTTTTTCCTTGCTTCTTCCATCCACTGGGGATTACTAGCAATCCAAGGTCAGTTCAATAAAATTTCTGGGTTGGAGATTTTCTAAACCACACAGATCATTCAAAGTTGGGCTCTACACCTTTGGCAGAGGCATGGTTCCCTTTGTATTCACCTTTGTTCCTAGGATGCAGCCCTTTGGGTTACCAGGGCTTTACTCTCTCCTAGACTCCAACTTTTTTCCTTTCCTTTGAAGAGATTTTCAAAAGCACTTCAGGCTCTGCCTTTCTTACAGATCAGCAAATGCTCGGGGCGGGGGCAAAAGTGGCCCCCAAAGTTAGGCTCACCTGTCTTGATGCTGACCTCTTATAAATCTTCATTCTGGTAATGCCTTCATTATTTTGTTAGCTCTCTATTCCCTTTGATCAGATGATATTATACTTTATCCAGCTTTTCTACATTTCCTCAGCAGGAGGATTAGTTCAAAATATCTAATGGCTTTATCTGCTGCAGAAATTCTAAAATTTTATTACTGTTGTCTCCTTTCTCTTTCTGTTGACTGTTGTGGCTTCATACTTTAAAAATTCTTTAATATGATTTTCTGGGGGTATCTGGAGGTAGCATAGGGTAATGGGTTTTCAGCTTTGTTCTTTAAATACAGATTATTTTGGTGATAGCTAAAGAAAATTGGAATCATCAGATTGGTATAGAGTCTTACTTAGAATAGTGTATCTGAAAATGAGAAATGAAGTAGGCAAAAGATGACTTTTAAATGACCACATCTAGGGAAAAAATATATGGGGACTTAGAATAGATACATACTTACATATAAATACACATATAAATATTTTTAATATATATTCGTATGGGCCGGAAAGCTGGTAGGTGCTAACAAGATACTTTCTTTTGTTTGCTGTATATCCCTGTGTTATAGGTATGTTTCTAACCCTGTTGTGAAACATCAGTGTTCTTTCTCTAAGAGAGAAGGCAACAATTTTAAGTTATGAAGATAATTTCCACTTAATAGCCTCCTTAATAAAACATATTACTTAAAGGAAAATGTAGTATAGACCACTTCATGTTCTTAAAAACATTCTATGTCATACATATGATTATAGAGATACTGAATTTATATTATGATGACAAATATTTATAAGTTTCTCTTGACAGTAGTACCTTATTAATTTTTCCCATTTTTAATTAAAAACCTGGATAACTAA
>NW_027407381.1:0-1494 GCF_003265705.2 Callorhinus ursinus | reverse complement strand
AAAAAAAAAAGACTATGATCAAATATCATCAGGCTGGTGCATAGATCAGTGCCACACACTAGATTCTGGGTGTACTTTGGTCTGTTAGAACAAAGTGCCTCCCAAAATTTTAAAGAAAGAAAAGCTTATATATGTACAAAAATAAGGGTAAATACAATGAAGGGATGAAGTATGATTGTAAAGATGAAAATTATAAAAGATTTTATAAAAGGAATTGATAAGATAGGAAGTCGTTTGAAAAAAGAAGGAAGAGGAATTTAAAAAAAAGGGAGAGAATGTGATCAGGCAGGAGACTAGAACAAAGCCATACACTAGAGATTTAGGGTATATTTTGGTCTGTTAGAAGAAACTGTATCCCAAAATTTGAAAGCGAGAACAACTTACATATACGTCAAAAATAAGGCTAACTCCTATGAAGGGACAGAATATAACTCTATAAATGAAAAATAAAAAATATTTTTAAAAAAGGGATTACTATAAGATATTAGTTGAAAAAGGGAAAAAGAAAAATTAAAAAAGAGAAAATTAAAAAAATTAACTTTGAAAAACTAAAGAATCTGGGGTAAAAAAGCTATGAATTCTATGTGCAGTATACCCCTAGCACTGGAGTTCTGCCGTTCTCATTGATCGGTAAACTTGGTCTTGGCTGGCCGTTCTTGCCGATCTTCTGGGGGAGGCTCCTGTTGCAGTGGTTCTCAGATGTCTTTGCCAAAGGCGGAATTACTACATAACAGGAGTTCAATAAATATTAGTTTATACTTTTGGAAGCACGCACAGTCCCCACCGTAGAAACACTGCTAGGGCAAGGCCCGATTTTGTTTTGGGCATCTCCGTACCTAACAACTCATACTATGCGGCTCTCAGTAGCACTCTATAAATAATGAATTAAGGACTACACCATTGATGATTATTGATCGAAGTTTCTACAATAAAGTTAAAGCATGCTCTGCATTCCCCATTTTATAATGCAAAAAATCGAGTGCTGGAGAGGTTAGGTGGTGAGTCAAGCATAGCCAAGCCAGGAAATAAGAAAATAGGCCTGAGTCTTTCTATCCACAGGAGATGGTGTCACCCTCGCTATCCAGAAAGCTTCGAGCTTCAGAGATTCTAGGAACGAACTGGTATAAATAAAATACATTTATGTGTGGTAAGGACTAATAAACTTTGCTTAGCTGCCTATTTTTTTTTTAAGATTATATTCGTTTACTTGCTGGGGGGGGAGAGCGGGCACATAAGCAGGGGGAGCGGCAGGCACAGGGAGAAGCAGGCTCCCCGCTGAACAGGGAGTCCGATGAGAGACTCCGTGATCACGAACTGAGCTGAAGGCAGCCAGCCCTTTAACCAACTGAGCCACCCAGGCATCCCTAGCTGTGTATTTTAAAATAGAGCATTGCCGCGGAGGCTCAGCCATTGGGCTTCCGCCTTCGGCTCAGGTCATGATCCCAGAGTCCTGGAATCGAGCCCCGCATTGGGCTCCCTGCTCCGCGGGAGGCC
>NW_027407380.1:0-1494 GCF_003265705.2 Callorhinus ursinus | reverse complement strand
CGCCCCCAGGTGCCGTGGAGGTCCAGGTCCCCGAGGACCCCGTGGTGGCCCTGGTGGGCACCGATGCCACCCTGCGCTGCTCCTTCGCGCCCGAACCCGGCTTCAGCCTGGCGCAGCTCAACCTCATCTGGCAGCTGACGGACACCAAACAGCTGGTGCACAGCTTCGCCGAGGGCCGGGACCAGGGCAGCGCCTACGCCAACCGCACGGCGCTCTTCCCCGACCTGCTGGCGCAGGGCAACGCGTCCCTGAGGCTGCAGCGCGTGCGCGTGGCTGATGAGGGCAGCTTCACCTGCTTTGTGAGCATCCGGGACTTCGGCAGCGCCGCAGTCAGCCTGCAGGTGGCGGGTGAGCGCCGGGAGGGGGCGCCGTCCCCTCGCCACATCCCTCAGCTCCCGCAGCCCCTTACCCACTGCGCCACCACTGACCCCGTAACTCAAGCCCCGCTGCTGACCCCTGTCCCTCCAGGTGCCCCTTCCTCCACTGCGATCCCCGCCCTCGCGTCCTTGCCTCACCTCGACCTCCGCCCTCTACCCTCTGCCCCACTCCAGCTCCCTACTCGAAGCCCAGCATGACCCTGGAGCCCAACAAGGACCTGCGGCCTGGGGACACGGTGACCATCACGTGTGCCAGCTACCGAGGCTATCCGGAGGCCGAGGTGTTCTGGCAGGACGGGCAGGGCGCACCCTTGACGGGCAACGTGACCACGTCGCAGATGGCCAACGAGCAGGGCTTGTTCGACGTGCGCAGCGTCCTGAGGGTGGTGCTGGGCGCTAATGGCACCTACAGCTGCCTGGTGCGCAACCCTGTGCTGCGGCAGGACGCTCATGGCTCCGTCACCATCACGCCCCATAGAAGCCCCACAGGTTTTGTTTTCTGTTTGGTTTTTTTGCTTAAATGTCCCCGTGAGGGAGGGAGATTTTTGTCCTATCGGCAGCGGCTGCGGGATTTGAATCTAGCTCCGTACCTTCAGTCTCGCAGAAGGTGAAATTCCTAGTAATGATAACAGGAAAGATAAACAGGGTGGGGAGGCGGGGAACCTCACCTTGCTGGTAGGGGACGAGGACAGTAATCACAGACCTTCTTCGCTCTCCGGGGCTCCTGACTCCAGGGCTCTGGAAACCTCTGGAAAGAGAGGAAGGATAGGAGAGGGAAATGGATCCATCATGGGGGGGGGGGGTTGCTAGGGCTGGATGCTGTCACCGGCCTGCGCCTCCCCCGCCCCAGAACAGGCATTGTCAGGCCAAGGTCAACCGCCTGTGATTCTTGTCATAAGATTAGGGTGACTCCACATCTGGGAATCCGGAGACTCAGTCTGCTTTGGGGTCTGGAGAGAAAGTGGGAAGATGGAACAGGAACTGGGGGTTGTTAATAAAGAAGGAAATCTGGGAGGCTGTAGGCTGGTAGCCCAGAGTGTCCCCACCCCTCTTCACCGCCTATCCAACCTCGCCCCCAGGTGCCGTGGAGGTCCAGGTCCCCGAGGACCCCGTGGTG
>NW_027407379.1:679-1494 GCF_003265705.2 Callorhinus ursinus | reverse complement strand
GGCATTGTGATGCCCCAGGGCTGTTATAAGAGCATGGCAACAGCCCAGGCTGCACTGAGGAGAGAGATGTAGCCACAGCTCTTCCTGCTATTCCTCGACTTCTCTGCCCTGTTTTCTGCCCCTGCTCATGGTCATCCCCTTGCCCACTGCTCCTGCCACAGCCCTCTCCAACACTCTGCAGTCCGCCTTCATGTTTCCAGCTATCTTTTTGACCCTCTGTGGTCCTGAGTGTCCCCACAGCTGCACCCAGTGACTGCCGGGTCTGTTTCCCATTGTGAGGTTGGACCTGCTGTTCAGGGACACACTCCTATGTGGCATATGGGAGTGGGGCACTAGGAATTAGAGAACAGTGGATTCTCAGCCAGCTGGGACCCACAGCACTGGGGTCACACCCAGGCCCAACACATGAAAGCTGAGCAGGTGCTGAGGGAGCACTGGGCACGCAAATACTCTGGAACCCTCCAAATTGGCTCAGTACAGGGCACATGAATGCCCTGAACATCCAGCTGACCCAGATGTGCACAATGTTTTTTGTTTGTTTGTTTTTTGTTTTTTTGTTTGTTTGTTTGTTTGTTTGGAGATTTTTGATGAGTCCTTTAATTTCCTTAGTGGTTACAGGTCTGTTCAGGTTTTCTATTTCTTCCTGGTTTAGTTTTGGTAGTTGATACATCACTAGGAATGCATCCATTTCTTCCAGGTTATCTAATTTGCGGCATATAGTTGCCATAGTGTTGAGGGTTCATTTCTGAGCTCTCTGTTCTGTTCCATTGATCTATGTGTCTGTTTTTGTACCAGTACCATACTGTCTTTCAAAG
>NW_027407379.1:0-579 GCF_003265705.2 Callorhinus ursinus | reverse complement strand
GTTCTACTGTTCTTTTGGTTTCTAGTTCATTGATTTGTGCTCTGATCTTTATTATTTCTCTTCTCCTGCTGGGTTTAGGCTTTATTTGCTGTTTTTTTCTCCAGCTCCTTTAGGTTTACGGTTAGGTTGTGTATTTGAGACCTTTCTTCATTCTTGAGAAAGACTTGTATTGCTATATACTTTCCTCTTAGGACTGCCTTTCCTGCATCCCAAAGATTTTGAACAGTTGTGTTTCATTATCATTGTTTTCCATGAATTTTTTAATTCTACTATAATTTCCTGGTTGACCCATTCATTTTTAATAGGATGCTCTTTAGCCTCCGTGTATTGGGTACTTTCCCACCCTCCTCTTGTGATTGAGTTCTAGTTTCAAAGCATTGTGGTCTAAAAATATGCAGGGAATTATCGCAGTCTTGTGGTACCAGTTGAGACCTCATTTGTGACATAGGATGTAATCTATTCTGGAGAATGTTCCATGACACTAGAGAAGAATGTGTATTCCGTTCCTTTGGGATGGAATGTTCTGAATATGTCTGTGAAGTCCATTTGGTCCAGTGTGTCATTTAAAGTCTTTATTAC
>NW_027407378.1:0-1494 GCF_003265705.2 Callorhinus ursinus | reverse complement strand
TAAGGAGTCCATGTTGATACATTTATGTATCTTAATACATTATATATTATAATATGATTGCAACAATTAGCACCTCTATCATATTACAAAATTATTCTGTCTTTTTAGTCATTAGAGTAATTAAGTTCTAGGTTCCTAGCAAGTTTGTTGATTATAATACAATATTGTTGTCTGTGCTCACTATTCATTATAAATTTGTACCCTTAGGCAACATCTGCCCTGTCCCGTCCACTTCCCAACCCCTGGCAACCACCATTTTGCTCTCTGTTTTTGCAAGTTTGGCTTTTTTAGATTACACATGTAAGTGATGTCCTATAGTATTTGTCTTTCTCTGTCTGACTTATTCCACTGAGCATCATTTCCACAAGGTCCACCATGTTGTTGCAAATGGCAGGATGTCCTCTTTTTACATGGCTGTATAATATTCCATTGTATTTGTTTTTATCCATTTCATTTGTTGATGGGCAATTATTGGCTATTGTGAACAATGCTGCAATAACATAGGAGTGCATATCTCTCTTCAAAATTCTGTTTTTGTTTCCTTTGGGTGTATACCCAGAAATGGAATCACACTGGATCATTGTTGAGTCTATTTTTAATTTTTGAGAAGCCTTCGTATTGTTTTCCATTGTGGTTGAATCAATGTACATGCCCACCAGCAGTGTGAAAATGTTCCCTTTGCTCCAGACCCTTGCCAGCCATTTTTATCTCTTGTCTTCCTGATAATAGGCCTTCTGACAGGTGTGATGTGATATTTCATTGTGGCTTTGATTTGCATTTCCCTGATGATGAGTGATGTGGAGCATCTTTTCATGTGTTTTTTGGCTGTTGGGATATGTTCTTTGGAGAAAGGTCTCATTCTATCCATTTTTCAGTCAGATTGGTCTTTGATTTTGAGTTGTATGGGTTCTTTATATATTTTCAGTATTAAATCCTTATCCAAAGTATGGCTTGCAAAAAGTTTCTTCCATTCTGTAGAGTGCTTTTTCATCTTGTTAATGGTTCCTTTTGCTGTGCAGAAGGTTTTCAGTTTCCTGGAGCCCTATTTGTTCATTTTCACTTTTGTCTTTGGTGCTGCTGGTGTCATATTCAAGGAATCATTGCCAAAACCAATGTTAAGGAGTTTCTTCCCTACATTTACTTCTAGGAGTTTTACAGTACAGGTCCTTCTGCTTCAGTCTTTGTTTGAGTGATTTTTCGGGACTGGTGTAAGAGAGGGGTCTAATTTCAATGCATGTACTTATCCAGTTTTCCCCATCTCACTTGTGGACAAGACTGTTCTTTCCCCATAGTGTGTTCCTGGCTTCCTTGTTGAATATTTTTTTGATTGTAGAAGCAGGGGTTCACTTTTGTGCCTTCTATTATGTTCCATTGGTCAATGTGTCTATTTTTGTCTATCTAAGCAGTAACATACTGTTTTTATTCCTTTCCTTTTTTTCTTTTGTTATGTTAATCACCATACATTACATCATTAGTTTTTGACGTAGTGTTCCA
>NW_027407377.1:0-1494 GCF_003265705.2 Callorhinus ursinus | reverse complement strand
CCAAATGGGACAGGTTAGCCACTTAATTTGTTGTCTAAATGTCCTCCGCATTGGGGAATCATTTTTCCGTTGACACCCGGACAGCTCCAAGGCAGCTTGTGAAGCAACACTTGTGGAGCCAGGCAGGAGACTGAAATCAGACAGCTTAGGTAGGAGGCACGTGAAAGGGAAATTGTGTGTTGGCCATTGCCATGTATGTGGGGAGGTTTGGTCGACAATCTCAGTTGCTTGTGGGCACATGGGAAGTAGAAACTTGATGGGAGAGCATGGGACCCATGAACGTGCAGTATTCCAGGAATTGAGAGATGCTACCAGATCCTGGTGCAAAGGAAGCAATACTATCCATATTCTGATACAGATTCAAACCTCCCTAGGTTTCCCAGAAAAAGTCTGTGATCTGTTGGAGTCCTCATTTTGGGTTTCCACTGGCTCCATCTGGTGTTCCTTGCTCCTGACTGCTCTGGGCAGGGTGTGTCAAGAGAACCTTGAGCTCTCTAAGGAGAACACTACTTAATGACCTGGGAGAAGGAGATGACAGTTCCCTTAACATGAGAAGATGGAAGAAAATCATACAAATTCAAAACAAAATAGAAACCGGAGGGCCAAGTTGCATCTCCTTCAAAGCTGTTTTTTTTCTGTTGTGTTGGGAGGGTGGTGGTGGTGCTGTGGGTTTGCTTCCAAAGTAACCAACCCACCTTCATGGTCAAAGTCCCCTGGGTGTTTGAAAGGAAGATCCAGGGGAAAGGGCGACCAGTCAAGCGTTTCGATGGACTCCCAGTTCCAGCCAGGTAGGAGACTGGCCAACCAAACGACTAAGCAAGCAAACAAACTACCAGCGAATCCAACAAAATGGCACACACAGACCCAAATTCCCTTTATCCTTTGGCCACAGGGCTCTGAACGTCCATCAGGTGTACTACAAGGGAGACAAGTGGAACCCAGTACAAATAGGTGGTGAAGGGTCTCATTCTCCCAGGACTTGAAGGCAGTCCATTAGCAATCGCTAATTGTAGGGGTAAGTGTGTGTGTGTCTGAGGGTGTACTGGTGTGCACTTGTGTTTCAGTGACAGTGAAACCAGTGGCTTTAGATCAAGGAAAGAGCGTCTACAGAAAGAGAGGGAACGCATCTACTGGAAGCCGCAATGTTGCAGCCTTGATTAGGTGGTTGGTGTCTCTCCAATGTCTGTTTCTGGCTGGCCTTGTCCAAGTGGTGACTTGGAGCATGAGGAAAGGCGTGGGCAGAGGGCCTCCACAGAGGGTGCCCTACACATTTTCTGGGGGCAGCATCCTCAACACAGTGCCTCTCAGGAAAGCATAAATTCCCCAAGGTGCTCCAAGTGCCAAGTCCTGTTGGGAGCTGCTGGAGTCATTGACCATTGGTGTGGCTCTGTGTTCCTTTTATGGACTTTGCTGTCCCTACAGTGCAGGTGGTCGCCAGGCAGTGCCTGAAGTTGACTCTCACCAAGACTAGGAGCAGCCTTCAAGGCCCAAGAA
>NW_027407376.1:0-1495 GCF_003265705.2 Callorhinus ursinus | reverse complement strand
CCTGAGCACTTGGTAATTGGCCCGCTGAAGATGCACGGAGATGGGGGTCTAGCTTGCCCTAGTGGCTCCTGGCTGTTTGAGATGCCTTCGTTCTCAAGATCAGATGGCCTGGGCACGGCCTAATCTGCTCTAGGGTCTGATCAGGGCAGAAATAGCTTTCTTCAAGGAATAATGCTCCAAACACCCATTCGAAACATTTGATCCGCAGCTGGGAGTTGCAGCCTGGTTCCCGTGAATCACTACTGCCTCCAGGCACTGATGGAAATGGCAGAAAACCTCCAATGTCAGAAGCTTCCCTCTCCTTGGGGAAAGCTGAAAAGATTGGGTGTAGGCATGGCCAGCGGATTTGGGAGGGAGCTCGCCTCCATTTCTGGGCCAAGGGGAGCTCAAGTTAGACACCTCACTCCCACATAATTTTCATTCCCATTGGAAGTGTTGATCTTTGGTTTTCCTTGAAGCCATCCCATTCTCTTGCCGTTTTGGTAGCTACGTAGTTTCACAGGGAGGAATACTCTGGGTGGCATCTCACAAGCCGTGTGTCCAACAAACACGCAGGGTTGGTGGCAAGTTCCCATTGAGATCCCGGCCTAGGGGAGAGCAATGTGTCTGAGAGCCGAAAGGATAGTTTCCCCTTCTGCCCCTGAGTGCTTGGATCTTGTCCTGATCCTTGAAATGCTGTGGTTGGCAGCCAGCTTGTCTCCCACCCCTGGCTGCCAGAGATGCCTTTGTTCGGAAGGGCAGACAGTTGACACATGTGCAGTATGCTCCCGGACCTCTTCATTCTAAAAAGAAATCGTGCCAGGAATGCTCCACCAATGGCTACTTCCAAATGCATCATCAGCTGGGAGAACCAGTCTGCTAACACTAAAGTGTTTCTGGTTATTTTGTGTCCCCCCTCCCCGCCACAGACGGACAGGCAACCACTATAGGTGTTGTAGCATCAGAAAAGGCCGTAGGCTTGCCTTCGAGAAAGAATTCTGTTGAGAGTACATTTGCTGCCATGGCGTGGGTTTTCAAAGGGGCAGCTTCCTATCCCAGAGGACTGGGAGTGGGCAATGTCCTTACACTTCGAGACAAGTCTGTGAAGCATGCACCGTACAGAGAACCACCACCTTCTCAAGCGAGTAGCCTTCAGGCATGTATGTTCTGAAGCTTCGGAAACAAGGGGTCGCTTTCGCTCTGTGAATACAGTCTCTGGGGAATATAAATTTCTTCTCAGAGGAAGCTTGTCACAGCGAGAAGATTTGTGGCATGTTTTTCTACAGGTACGAGGATGTGTGGTAGCATTCGATAGGTGCCGTGTCCTTGACCTGGAGAAACAATTCTTCGACGTTGCCACATCGGCCCCAATGTGCTTTTCAGCAAGAAGCTTCTTGCCTAAAAGTGCGAAAGCATCACTATAATGCCACATCCTTCCCTCTGAGAAAACGGAAGGTGGACCATGATAATTTCCACGAACATGCAGTTTCCAGAAGAGAAAAGCGTTGTCTAACAG
>NW_027407375.1:0-1495 GCF_003265705.2 Callorhinus ursinus | reverse complement strand
TTGAGACCTTTCTTGTTTCTTGAGAAAGGCTCAAATACACAACCTAATCCTACACCTAAAGGAGCTAGAGAAAAAAGAGCAAATAAAGCCTAAACCCAGAAGGAGAAGAGAAATAATAAAGATCAGAGCAGAAATCAATGAAATAGAAACCAAAAGAACAGTAGAACAGATCAACGAAACTAGGAGCTGGGTCTTTGAAAAAATTAACAAGATTGATAAACCCCTGGCCAGACTGATCAAAAAGAAAAGAGAAATGACCCACATCAACAAAAGCATGAATGAAAGAGGATAGATCACAACCAACACCAAAGAAATACAAACAATTATAAGAACATGTTGAAGAACTATATGCCAGCAAATTAGATAACCTGGAAGAAATGGATGCATTCCTAGAGATGTATCAACTACCAAAACTGAACCAGGAAGAAGTAGAAAACCTGAACAGACCTATAACCACTAAGGAAATTGAAGCAGTCATCAAAAATCTCCCAAGAAACAAAAGCCCAGGGCTAGATGGCTTCCCAGGGGAATTCTATCAAACATTTAAAGAAGAATTAATACCTATTCTTCTGAAACTGTTCCAAAAACTAGAAATGGAAGGAAAGCTTCCAAACTCATTTTATGAGGCCACCATTACCTTGATCCCCAAACCATACAAAGACCCCATCAAAAAGGAAAATTACAGACCAATATCCTTGATGAACATCCATGCAAAAATTCTCACCAAAATATTATCCAATAGGATCCAACAATACATTTAAAGGATTATTCACCATGACCACGTGGGATTTATCCCTGGGCTTCCAGGTTTGTTCAACAATCACAAAGCAATCAGTGTGATACAATACATTAACAAAAGAACGAAAAAGAATCATATGATCCTCTCAATAGATGCAGAAAAAGCATCTGACAAAGTACAGCATACTTTCTTGATCAAAACTCTTCAGAGTATAGGGATAGAGGTTACATACCTCAATATCATAAATGCCATCTATGAAAAACCCACAGTGAATATCATTCTCAATGGGGAAAAACGGAGAGCTTTCCTCCTAAGGTCAGGAACACGGCAGGGATGTCCACTATCAGCACTGCAATTCAACATATTATTAAAAGTCCTAGCCATAGCAATCAGACAACAAAAAGAAATCAAAGGCATCCAAATTGGCAAAGAAGAACTCAAACTCTCACCCTTTGCAGATGGTATGATACTTTTTGTCGAAACCCAAAAGACTCCACCCCAAAATGGGTAGAACTCATACAGGAATTCAGTAAAATGGAAGGATATAAAATCAATGCACAGACATCAATGGCATTCGTTCACACCAACAACAAGAGAGAAGAAAGAGAAATTAAGGAGTCGATCCCATTTACAATTGCACCCAAAACCATAAGATACCTAGGAATAAATCTAACCAAAGAGGCAAAGGATCTGTATTCACAAAAGTATAAAATACTCATGAAAGAAATTGTGGAAAACACAAAGAAATGGAAAAAC
>NW_027407374.1:0-1495 GCF_003265705.2 Callorhinus ursinus | reverse complement strand
CAGAAGAATGGATAAAGAAGATGTGGTCCATAAACACAATGGAATATGACTCAGCCATCAGAAAGGATGAATACCCAACTTTTCCATCAACATGGACGGGACTGGAGGAGATGATGCTAAGTGAAATAAGTCAAGCAGAGAAAGTCAATTATCATATGGTTTCACTTAGTTGTGGAACATAAAGAGTACCATGGAGGACATTAGGAGAAGGAAAGGAAAAATGAAGGGGGAAAATCAGAGGGGGGACAAACCATGATAGACTATGGACTATGGGAAACAAATTGAGGGTTTCAGAGGGGAGAGGGGTGGGGGGATGGGTTGGCCCAGTGATGGGAATTAAGGAGGTCATGGATTGCAGGGAGCACTGGGTGTTATACGAAAACAATGAATTATGGAACACTACATGAAAAACTCATGCTGTATTGTACGGTGACTAACAACATAATAAAATTTAATTAAAAAAAAAAAGGAAAAGACTACCAGGAAAACAGAACACTGAAATCTTCCCTTCAAATGCTTGAGTCTTTACCTAGAAGAGGGAGAAACAAAATTGCAGTTGATGGAGAAAAAATATTTTTAACAAAATTATACTTTATGACAAAACAGTCAAAATGATAATCTGATGGTATAATAATGGTGTAGTTCAGCAGAGTAAATTCTATAAATTAAGAAGACTTCAAAGCATCAACCCCCTAATAGAGGGTTACAAGCATCAGGGCCTCATGATCCCCTGCACCCATCCATGTAACACCTCTATTATACCTGTCAGAAAACCCAACCACTGAGGACGGGACTTTGTTCAGACCTCTAAGCAATAAATAACACTGTAGACGGTCGCCATCCCCTTTTTCCCAACCCTCCCACCCTGACATCCATTCCAACTGAAACCAAAGTCCTCACTGTAATTGACCAATGTGCTGTATTTAGTATTCCAGTTGATAAGGACTGCCACAATCATTTGCTTTGACCTTAGAGAATGGACTGTAATGGCCCACGGTTTCACAGAATGCTTCCTATTTCCAACAAACCTTAATGGCTGACTTGGATGATAAAATGTGTGCTGTGGCTCTCCTTTGTTACAATATGTAGGTGATTGGCATCTCTGCTCCCCCCCTCACACCTCTGCACAGGAAGACAGCATTCCCCTGTGAAAACTGTTGGCCTTCAAAGGGACATCCAGTCTCCAAAGAAAAACTCCAGTTGCTCAAACTCAGGTTAGGTATTTAGGACACCTGATCTCAGAACAAGGACGACAGCTGGAAACAGGCAGACCCAAGGCATCCTCAATTTCCCACAACCTTAAGCACCTATGACCAGGCTTTCTTGGACTGTCTGGCTACTGTTAACAATGGATTTCAAACTTATCTCTTAAGGCTCAGCTGCTATACAGTTTACTATAAAATGACAAACCTAACACAATTATTCAGAAAAAGGGGGATGACATAGATTTTGAAACCTTAAACAAAAGTCTAACAACAGACCCTGACCTCCAACT
>NW_027407373.1:0-1495 GCF_003265705.2 Callorhinus ursinus | reverse complement strand
AAACAGTCCACAAAACCAAAAGATAACCAACAGAATGGGAGAAAATATTTGCAAATGATATATCAGATAAAGGCTAGTATCCAAAATCTATAAAGAACTTATCAATCTCAACACACAAAGAACAAGTAATCCAATCAAGAAATGGGCAGAAGACATGAACAGACTTTTTTCCAAAGAAGACATCCAAATGGCCAACAGACACATGAAAAACTGCTCTACATCGCTCGGCATCAGGGAAATCCAAATCAAAACCTCAATGAGATACCACCTCACACCCGTCAGAATGCCTAAAATAACAAGTCAGGAAACCACAGATGTTGGCGGGGATGTGGAGAAAGGGGAACCCTCCTACACTGTTGGTGGGAATGCAAGCTGGTGCAACCCCTCTGGAAAACAGTATGGAGGTTCCTCAAACAGTTGAAAATAGAGCTACCATACGATCCAGCAATTGCACTACTGGGTATTTACCACAAAGATACAAATGTAGGGATCCGAATGGGTACGTGCACCCCAAGGTTTATAGCAGCAATGTCCACAATAGCCAAACTGTGGAAAAAGCCAAGATGTCCATCGACAGATGAATGGATAAAGAAGAGGTGGTATATATACACAATGGAATATTATGCAGCCATCCAAAGGAATGAGATCTTGCCATTTGCAACGACGTGGATGGAACTGGAGGGTGTTATGCTGAGTGAAATAAGTCAATCAGAGAAAGACATGTATCATATGACCTCACTGATATGAGGAATTCTTAATCTCAGGAAACAAACTGAGTGTTGCTGAAGTGCCGGGGGGTGGGAGGGATGGGGTGGCTGGGTGATAGACATTGGGTAGGGTATGTGCTATGGTGAGTGCTGTGAATTGTGCAAGACTGTTGAATCACAGATCTGTACTTCTGAAACAAATAATGCAACATATGTTAAGAAAAAAGAAAAAGAAGAAGATAGCAGGAGGGGAAGAATGAAGGGGAGTAAGTCAGAGGGGGAGATGAACCATGAGAGATGATGGACTCTGAAAAACAAACTGAGGGTTCTAGAGGGGAGGAGGGTAGGGGGATTGGTTAGCCTGGTCATGGGTTTAGAGGGCACACTCTGCATGGAGCACTGGGTGTTATGCACAAACAATAAATCTTGGAACACTACATCAAAAACTAATGATGTAATATATGGTGATTAACATAACAATTAAAAAATTAAAAAAAAAAAGACTCAGGGGGAAAAATGAGGATAAATACATAATGTGTCTCTTTAACATTGCGTTTCAGTTTAATGCAATATCAATTTACTCCCATGGTGGTGGATGAGGGTAGTGGGCTGCTTACCCTGCCTTACATTTTCCCTTCCCATGTTTTAAGTTACACTAGTATTTCCACTGCCAACTTCCTTTAGCAGCCTGTTCTATAAGCATCATTTGATATAGTTTTATACAGAAACTTATTAACTGCCCACCATCAATCCTTTTTGCAGTTTGTCTGCTCCTGAGAGAGTTTTTA
>NW_027407372.1:0-1495 GCF_003265705.2 Callorhinus ursinus | reverse complement strand
CAACATTGTGAAGATGTCAATGCTACCTAGAGCAATCTACACATTCAATGCAATCCCCATCAAAATACCATCCACTTTTTTCAAAGAAATGGAACAAATAATCCTAAAATTTGTATGGAACCAGAAGAGACCCAGAATAGCCAGAGGAATACTGAAAAAGAAAAACAAAGCTGGCGGCTCACAATTCTGGACTTCCAGCTCTATTACAAAGCTGTCATCATCAAGACAGTATTGTACTGGCACAAAAACAGACACATAGATCAATGGAACAGAATCGAGAGCCCAGAAATGGACCCTCAACTCTATGATCTACTTATTTTTGACAAAGCAGGAAAGAATGTCCAATGGCAAAAAGACAGTCTCTTCAATAAATGGTGTTGGGAAAATTGGACAGCCACATGCAGAAGAATGAAACTGGACCATTTCCTTACACCACACACAAAAATAGACTCCAAATGGTTGAAAGACCTAAACGTGAGACAGGAGTCCATCAAAATCCTAAAGGAGAACACAGGTAGCAACCTTTTCGACCTTAGCCGCAGCAACTTCCTCCTAGAAACATCGCCAAAGGCACGGGAACCCAGGGCAAAAATGAACTATTGGGATTTCATCAAGATTAAAAGCTTTTGTACAGCAAAAGAAACAGTCCACAAAACCAAAATACAACCGACAGAATGGGAGAAAATATTTGCAAATGACATATCAGATAAAGGGCTAGTATCCAAAATCTATAAAGAACTTATCAAACTCAACACCCAAAGAACAAATAATCCAATCAAGAAATGGACAGAAGACATGAACAGACATTTTTCCAAAGAAGACATTCAAATGGCCAACAGACACATGAAAAAGTGCTCCACATCGCTCGGCATCAGGGAAATCCAAATCAAAACCTCCATGAGATACCACCTCACACCCGTCAGAATGGCTAAAATTAACAAGTCAGGAAAAAAACAAATGTTGGCGGGGATGCGGAGAAAGGGGAACCCTCCTACACTGTTGGTGGGAATGCAAGCTGGTGCAACCCCTCTGGAAAACAGTATGGAGGTTCCTCAAACAGTTGAAATTAGAGCTACCATTCGATCCAGCAATTGCACTACTGGGTATTTACCCCAAAGATACAAATGTAGGGACCCGAAGGGGTACGTGTACCCCAATGTTTATAGCAGCAATGTCCACAATAGCCAAACTGTGGAAAGAGCCAAGATGCCCATCGACAGATGAATGGATAAAGAAGAGGTGGTATATATACACAATGGAATATTATGCAGCCATCAAAAGGAATGAGATCTTGCCATTTGCAACGACGTGGATGGAACTGGAGGGTGTTATGCTGAGTGAAATAAGTCAATCAGAGAAAGACATGTATCACATGACCTCACTGATATGAGGAATTCTTAATCTCAGGAAACAAACTGAGTGTTACTGGAGTGGTTGGGGGTGGGAGGGATGGGGTGGCTGGGTGATAGACATTGGGGAGGGTATGTGCTACGGT
>NW_027407371.1:0-1496 GCF_003265705.2 Callorhinus ursinus | reverse complement strand
AAAAAAAAAAGCCATGAATTCTATGTGCATTCCGCTAGTGCTGGAGTTCTCCCATTCTCCTTGATCGGTAATCTTGGTCTTGGCTTGTTGGCTGTTCGTGCTGATCTTCTGGGGGAGGGGCCTGTTGCTGTGGTTTCCACATGTCTTTGCCGGGAGACTGAATTGCCCCGCCCTTGTCGGTCCGGGCTAAGCAAGCTGCTCGTGTTTGATCTCAGGAGCTTTTGTTCCCTGCAAGCTCCCGTACAGCCGTGGAGGACAAGGGCAAAAATGGTGGCCTCCCAATCTCCACCCGGAGGAGCTGAGAACACAGGGCCCCGCTCCTCAGTGCGCCCCCAGAGAAAAGCAGTCACTCCCGTGTCCCCGGTCTCCAGCCGCACGCCGTGCTCACCCGGCCTGTGACCGAGCGTTGCTATCTCTGGCACCCGACCCCGTGTGGAGTCTCCAAACCCAGCAGATCCCTGCGGTGCGTCCCCGCGCCGCTCCTCCCCGGGAAGGAAGGGGAGTCTCCCTGGATCTACCGCTTGTTGGGTCCCTGCTGCAGGAACAGTGGCCTGACTGGGCTATGGATCACCGTTTATGGCCACCCCAACCTGAGAGCCCACGCCTCAGCTCCGTCTCTGCAGCCGGCTTCCCCGCTCCGATACCTGGGAGCTCTGGTGCACTCAGGCTCCCCCAGTCTTTCTGTGACCCCAAGGGTCCTGAGACCACACTGTCCCGGGAGGATTCCACCCCCTGCTTAGCCATTGCAGCGACGTCCTTCAGTGGAGCCGACTTCTAACAGTTCCGATTTTGTGCTCCGCGGCTCTAGCATTTGCCAGAAGTGGCCGGAGGAGGCCCCTCCCCCGCCATCTATCCTCCCGAATATCGCCTCAGATTAACTTCTCCGCACGTCCTACCTTCCAGTAAGTGGTCAATTCTCTGTTCAGATAGTTGTTGCCACTCTCCTCTCTGATCTCCTGTTGAGTTCGTAGGTGTTCAGAATGGTTTGATCCCTATTCAGCTGAATTCCTGAGACCAGACGAAATCTAGGTCTCCTACTCCTCCACCATCTTGCTCCGCCCCCCACATACTCTGTAATCTTAAAGTTTCAGAGTGTTGTGCCTTCCAGTAAGGAGATTCTCTAAAATGGTTTGGTCACAATCATGCGGAAACCCTAGAACAGGTGGTGGTCTTACGTGATTTATTTCTACTGTATGTTTGTCTTTTGTTGCATAGCCCTATGGGTTAACGACATCCACTCACTGGGACACACCTCCACACAGAGAAACGCACACACACGTCACAGGCCAAGTTTCTTTAAGGTGAGTCATGGGGCAACAGCCAATGGGAACACTCAAATGATCCAGCAAAGAGATAATCTGACATTTCCAAACACGGAGGATGCACCAAAATCTAATCATCTAAATATTCCTTTTGTGCAGGAAACAAAGGGTCTCCGGCATTTTATGCAGTCTCCTACCTACGGTGTTTCCCTTTTGACAGTGGCCATGAGGTTG
>NW_027407370.1:710-1496 GCF_003265705.2 Callorhinus ursinus | reverse complement strand
TCCAGGAAGCTTTTTATCTCTCCTTCAATTTTCAATGAGAGCCTAACGGGATATAATATTCTTGGCTGCATATTTTTCTCATTTAGTGCTCTGAAGATACCATGCCAGTCCTTTCTGGCATGCCAGGTCTCTGGGGATAGGTCTGTGGCCAATCTAATATTTCTACCATTGAAGGTTACATATCTCTTCTCCCAAGCTGCTTTCAGGATTTTCTCTTTGTCTCTGAGACTCGTAAGTTTTCCTATTAGATGTCGGGGTGTTGACCTATTTTTATTGATTTTGAGAGGGTTCTCTGCGCCTCCTGGATTTTGATGCCTGTTTCCTTCCCCACATTAGGGAATTTTTCTGCTATTATTTGCTCCAACATACCTTCTGCCCCTCTGTCTCTTTCTTCTTCTTCTGGGATCCCAATTATTCTAATGTTGTTTTGTCTTATCATATCGCTTATCTCTTGAATTCTGCCCTCGTGATCCTGTAGTTGTTTCCCTCTCTTTTTCTCAGCCTCTTTATTTTCCATCATTTGGTCTTCTATATCGCTGATTCTCTCTTCTGCCTCATTTATCCTAACAGTTAGTGCCCCCATTTTTGATTGCACCTCATTAATAGCCTTTTTGATTTCAACTTGGTTAGATTTTAGTTCTTTTATTTCTCCAGAAAGGCTTTCTCTAATAACTTCCATGCTTTTTTCAAGCCCAGCTAGTATCTTTAAAGTCTTGATTCTGAACTCCAGGTCCGACAGAGTACTAATGTCCGTATTGAGTAGGTCCCTGGCTGACGGTACTACCT
>NW_027407370.1:0-610 GCF_003265705.2 Callorhinus ursinus | reverse complement strand
CCCAGCTAGTATCTTTAAAGTCTTGATTCTGAACTCTAGGTCCGACAGAGTACTAATGTCCGTATTGAGTAGGTCCCTGGCTGACGGTACTATCTCTTGTTCTTTTTGCCAAGGTGATATTTTTCGTCTTGTCATTTTGTCCAGAGGAGAATAGATGAATGAGAGAACAAAACGCTAACAGGTTAACAACGTCCCCAGCAAATATACTCTATACAAATCATAAAAGACCTGAAACCAGGGGAAAAGAAAGGGAAAGAAAGAAAAAAGAAAGAGAAAAAAAAGATAAAGATAAAAACAAAAACAGAACAATATAAAAAAACCCAGAATATGATCAAATATGATCAGGCGAGTGCATAGAACAGTGCCACACACTAGATTTTGGGAGTATTTTCGTCTGTTAGAAAAAAGTGCCTCCTAAAATTTTAAAGGAAGAAAACTTATATATATGTACAAAATAAGGGTTGATACAATGAAGGGATGGAAGATGACTGTAAAGATGAAAATTATAAAAGGTTTTATAAAAGGAATTGATAAGAGAAGAAGTTGTTTGAAAAAAGAAAGAAGAAGATTTAAAAAAAAGAGAAAAAAAAAAGGGAGAGAATGTGATCAG
>NW_027407369.1:0-1496 GCF_003265705.2 Callorhinus ursinus | reverse complement strand
CAGTCAATAACACAGAGTACAGAAAGTGATGAGTGTGAAGGAAAACACATGACAGTACAGCTGGATATGACAATGAGAGAATCTTCAGGGTAAGATGTATTTGAATGGGCAGCCTGGGTGGGCATCATAGAGAAGGTAGACTTGAGCAAAGATTGTAAGAAGGTGGGGGAGTGAGCCATGTGATTTTCTGGGGGAGGAGCCTTCCTGGACAGCATGGGAACAGCATGAGAGTAGAATCCTCTTGCTCTGCTCAAGGATCTGGGCTTTTATTCTGAATGAAATGGTGGCTATTGCAAGGTTTGGAAAACAGAAGTGACATGATCTGGTGTGAGTTTTAGAGTATCCTAGCATTTGTTTGAGAATGGAGTACCACAGGGCATAGATAGAAGCAGCTAGAGCACTCAAGACATCCAAGCAAACGAGGAAAAGCACCAAGACAGCAGCCAGGAGGAAGGGGAAAGAGGTCAGATTGTGGGTGCATGCAGCAGGGGAGTCCTTAGGTGTCCTGGTGCATAGGACTTGAGGTGGGAAAGAAAGACACCCAAGGGTTGGGAGCTAAGCATCTGGGAAAATAAAGGCGCCTCAGCTGAGATATGCAAGCATGTGTGGGAAACTGAGTTCGGTTTAGGACATGTTACTGTGACAGGTTTACTTCTATCTGAGAAAAAAGTCAAATGGTATTTGGACATCCAAATCATAGT
This sequence comes from Callorhinus ursinus, assembly GCF_003265705.2. Taxonomy (NCBI): domain Eukaryota; kingdom Metazoa; phylum Chordata; class Mammalia; order Carnivora; family Otariidae; genus Callorhinus; species Callorhinus ursinus. Next base: position 795 of record NW_027407369.1, on the reverse strand, counting down.
TCAGAGGCAAGGCCTGGGCCAGAGATGGAAATAGGAGGATTATAGATACACAAATGGTAGAGTTTTCCCCTTGCCTTGGCCCCTCTTGACTCTCTGATCCCTCTGACCCCTTCCCTCCCATGTTCACTCATTTCTCCCTCCATGGTGCATTCCTATTTCTTCCCATTTTTGTCTTAGCAGTTCAGCTTGCCGACCCCAATATTCTTCTGTCTGTAATAGCACGTGCCCTCCTTAGGAGGCATGTTTGGTTGCAAATAATACTAAGAGCATGGGTTTTACCAGCTCACACTCTGCAAGGGTGAACCTCGGATTTTCTCCCTGAGGAGTAGTTAAGAAATGGAAAAGAACACTGGGTGTATGAGTCGGGCCACAGCAGTCTGCTCCTCTGATTTAAATCCCTGCCTGGTTTTTAGGACATTCAAGTAAGAGGGAATGATTTCATATTTCTTGATGTCTCCAGACACTGGCTAGTCACCACGGCGGGAAATCCAACTGCAAAGTCAGACCTGCTCTGTGCCACATCACTGAGTCTCTGTGACTTCATCCTCATTTGTGATACAGTCTCAAGTTACAGGCTCGTGGTGAGGGCTGCATGCCATGTACATGCAACGTGCCGAGCTCAAGGCCCGCTCACGTGGTGCACTCAGTCAGTGAGCTGTGGATACACACGTGAGGAGACATCCAGGATCACGTCAGGATGATCTTTGTTTTCCCTCTAGGTGTGGCAGGTGAGCCAGAGCTGCAGGTAATCCAGCCTGAGAAGTCAGTGTCTGTCACAGCTGGACAGACAGCTAC
>NW_027407368.1:0-1349 GCF_003265705.2 Callorhinus ursinus | reverse complement strand
ATTTGTCCTACAGTCACAAGTTCATAGCTGGACCTGCTTAAATAGAGACTCTTACTCTGAGACACTGGATCTGAAAGACGTCCAGGGCAAACGTAGATGGAAAAAAGCTAAAGGGTGGACAAGGACGCATGGAAGGCTAAAGTTCTTCATTAGCGATGGGAATCGGACAATGTGAAGAAATCCCAGTCAGCTGGCAAGCAGTCTGCTGCAGGGAAATCGTCCACTTCTGGGCTTGGTCCAAGGTCAACGTTCCTGCCCTGTACTTGGGGGAACTGTCATTAAGAGGCCGGCCTTCCTCCTTCAGAAAGCGGAGAATCTGCCCTTGGTTTTGTATTCTGTTTTCAAAAGGCCCTTACCGTGCATGGAAAGGCACAGAAGCAAATGAGGGTGACGGGTTTGTCCTCTTGGCTGATGCACATGTGTTCGAAAGCAGGCTTTTGGTGTAGTATTCCTTGAAAGGGCTCTGACTGTGCTGCTTCTTGTCTAATCTTCACCATAATGGCACCTCAATCATCTAGGGCAGAACTATAAGCTGGCTACCCTTCAGCAGGCTTATGCCCCTAGAGCTCAGAAGCAGCTCAGGAGTATTAGGGCAATCTTCCTTTCGGATATCAGACCCTGAGACTCTCTCCTTGCACAGGACAAGGATGTGAACTTTCCAACAATCCCTGGCTACTGCCTATGGGAGGAAAAGCCTCTGCCTCCTTGAATGTAAAGCTAAACGTAGGAATACCCCAAGGTTTTGGAAATATGTGGATGTATGGCCAAAAATCCACATTTGAAAAGAAAATGGGACAAGTCCACGAATGAGAGGTGTAACTTCATTTTCTTTGAGCCCAGATATAAGGAGAGCTCCTTCTTAATACCCATGGCAGAGCCTATGTATAAACCCCCTCCGTTGGGCAACTTCAAGTGCCTCCGGACTCCAAATGTTAACAGATTTCTTCTAAGAAAAGTAATTTAAATATAACCAATTTAACCTAGAGCGCATTACTAGGTTCAGGGCTAGAATTTAGCGATTCATCGGTTGCGTATAGCACCCAGTGCTAATTGCAAGTACTCTCCTTAATGCCCATTCCCCAATTTCCCCATTCCTCATCCACCTTGCTTCCAGCAACCCTCCCTGTTTTCCGAGAGAAACGACCCTCTTATGGTTTGTCTTCCTCGCTAGTTTTGTCTTATTTGATTTTTCCTTCCATTGCCCTTAGGTTCAACGGTTTACTTTTTATTTTTTATTCTTGTTTTTTTTTTCAGTTTGACAGCATAGAGAACATCCTAGGATTCCGTTGTAGTGCTCAACAATGATTCCTTAGTTGCCGATAATACTCGGTGATCATGCCAACACCTGC
>NW_027407367.1:0-1496 GCF_003265705.2 Callorhinus ursinus | reverse complement strand
GGTTTCTATTTCATTAATATCTGCTCTGATCTTTATTATTTCTCTTCTTCTGCTGGGTTTAGGCTTTATTGCTCTTTTTCCTCTAGCTCCTTTAGGTGTAGGGTTAGGTTGTGTATTTGAGACCTTTCTTGTTTCTTGAGAAAGGCTTGTATTGCTATATACTTTCCTCTCAGGACTGCCTTTGCTGTATCCCAAAGATTTTGAACAGTTGTGTTTTCATTTTCATTGGTTTCCATGAATTTTTTTAATTCTTCTTTGATTTCCTACTTGACCCATTCATTCTTTAGTAGGGTGCCCTTTAGCCTCCATGTATTTGAGTTCTTTCCGACTCTCCTCTTGTGACTGAGTTCAGTTTCAAAGCGTTGTGGTCTGAAAATATGCAGGGAATGATCCCAATCTTTTGGTACTGGTTGAGACCTGATTTGTGACCTAGGATGTGATCTGTTCTGGAGAATGTTCCCTGGGCACTAGAGAAGAATGTGTGTTCTGTTGCTTTGGGATGGAATGTTCTGAATATATCTCTGAAGTCCATTTGGTCCAGTGTTTCATTTAAAGTCTTTATTTCCTTGTTGATCTTTTGCTTAGATGATCTGTCCATTTCAGTCAGGGGGGTGTTAAAGTCCCCCACTACTATTGTATTGTTGTCAATGTGTTTCTTTGCTTTTGTTATTAATTGCCTTATATAATTGGCTGCTCCCACGTTAGGGTCATAGATATTTACAATTGTTAGATCTTCTTGTTGGATAGACCCTTTAAGTAGGATATAGTGTCCTTCCTCTTCTCTTATTACAGTCTTTGTTTTAAAATCTAATTTGTCTGATATAAGGATTGCCACCCCAGCTTTCTTTTGGTGTCCATTAGCATGGTAAATGGTTTTCCACCCCCTCACTTTCAATCTGGGGGTGGCTTTGGGTCTAAAATGAGTCTCTTGCAGACAGCATATTGATGGGTCTTGTTTTTAATCCAATCTGATAGCCTGTGTCTTTTGATTTGGGCATTTAGCCCATTTACATTCATGGTAACTACTGAAAGATATGAATTTAGTGCCATTGTATTGCCTGTAAGGTGACTGTTACTGTATGTTGTCTGTGTTCCTTTCTGGTCTATGCTGCTTTTAGGCTCTCTCTTTGCTTAGAGGACCCCTTTCAATATTGCTTGTAGGGCTGGTTTTGTGTTTGCAAATTCCTTTAGTTTTTGTTTGTCCTGGAAGCTTTTTATCTCCTCTTCTATTTTCAATGATAGCATAGCTGGATATAGTATTCTTGGCTGCATATTTTTCTCGTTTAGTGCTCTGAAGATATCATGCCAGTCCTTTCTGGCCCGCCAGGTCTATGGATAGGTCTGTTGCCAATCTAATGTTTCTACCATTATAGGTTACATATCTCTTCTCCCGAGCTGCTTTCAAGATTTTTTCTTTGTCTCTGAGACTTTACTATTAGACGTCGGGGTGTTGACCTATTTTTATTGATTTTGAGAGGGGTTCTCTGTGCCTCCTG
>NW_027407366.1:0-1496 GCF_003265705.2 Callorhinus ursinus | reverse complement strand
GATACATAAGACGAAACAACATTAGAATAATTGGGATCCCAGAAGAAGAAGAAAGAGAGAGAGGGGCAGAAGGTATATTGGAGGAAATAGCAGAGAACTTCCCTAATGTGAGGAAGGAAACAGGCATCAAAATACAGGAGGCACAGAGAACCCCTCTCAAAATCAATAAAAATAGGTCAACACCCCAACATCTAATAGTAAAACTTACGAGTCTCAGAGACAAAGAGAAAATCCTGAAGGCAGCTCAGGAGAGGAGATATGTAACCTACAATGGTAGAAATATTAGATTGGCAACAGACCTATCCACAGAGACCTGGCAGGCCAGAAAAGACTGGCAAGATATCTTCAGGCACTAAACGAGAAAAATATGCAGCCAAGAATACTATATCCAGCTAGGCTGTCACTGAAAATAGAAGGAGAGATAAAAAGCTTCCAGGACAAACAAAAACTAAAGGAATTTGCAAACACGAAACCAGCCCTCCAAGAAATATTGAAAGGGGTCCTCTAAGCAAAGAGAGAGCCTAAAAGCAACATAGATCAGAAAGGAACACAGACAATATACAGTCACAGTCACAGTCACCTTACAGGAATACAATGCCACTAAATTCATACCTTTCAATAGTTACCCTGAATGTAAATGGGCTCAATGCCCCAATCAAAAGACACAGGCTAACAGATTGGATTAAAAAACAAGACCCATAAATATGCTGTCTGCAAGAGACTCATTTTAGACCCAAAGACACCCCCACATTGAAAGTGAGGGGGTGGAAAACCATTTACCATGCTAATGGACACCAAAAGAAAGCTGGGGTGGCAATCTTTACATCAGACAAATTAGATTTTAAAACAAACACTGCAATAAGAGATGAGGAAGGACACTATATCCTACTTAAAGGGTCTATCCAACAAGAAGATCTAACAAATGTAAATATCTATGCCCCGAACTGGGAGCGGCCAATTATATAAGGCAATTAATAACAAAAGCAAAGAAACACACCAAATGGACTTCACAGACATATTCAGAACATTCCATCCCAAAGCAACGGAATACACATTCTTCTCTAGTGCCCATGGAACATTCTCCAGGCTTATCACATCCTAGGTCACAAATCAGGACTCAACCGGTACCAAAAGACTGGGATTATTCCCTGCATATTTTCAGACCACAATGCTTTGAAACTAGAACTCAATCACCAGAGGAAAGTTGGGAAGAACGCAAATACATGGAGGCTAAAGATCATGCTACTAAGGAATGAATGGGTCAACCAGGAAATTAAAGAAAAATTTAAAAAATTCATGGAAACCAATGAAAATGAAAACACAACTGTGCAAAATCTTTGGGATACAGCAAAGGCAGTCCTGAGAGGAAAGTATAGAGCAATACAAGCCTTTCTAAAGAAACAAGAAAGGTCTCAAATACACAACCTAACCCTACGCCTAAAGGAGCTGGAGAACAGTAAATAAAGCCTAAACCCAGCAGGAGAAGAGAAATAATA
>NW_027407365.1:0-1496 GCF_003265705.2 Callorhinus ursinus | reverse complement strand
TTCCCCTGCCCCTGCCGGGGGTCACGTTCCTGCCCCTGACCCAGATCCTGTCCCTGCTTCTGCCCTGGATCCTGCACCTGCCACTATTGCTGACCCTGGCCCTCCCCTTGCCCCTGTCTCTGCCCCAGCTCTTACCTCTGTCCCTGCCCCTGTCCCTGCCCCTATCTTGAGCCCTGGCCCTACTCCTGCTCCTGAAGGCTCCCACAGCCACATCCAAAGCCCACAGCCCTGCAGGGAGAGCTCCTTTTAAAATTACCCTTAGTTCCATCGCCGGAACCCGAGAACCCGCCAGATTTTTTCATCCCCTCCCCCTGTGTTCTTCTCTCTGGTACATATTAACTGTTATTTTATCTTTCCATGTCCTATATACTGTTTATTATTTGTTTTAAATAAAATTACTTGTTTTCAAATGAACATGTAATGAGCATTAAGTAGATGCCCAACGCTGTGCCACCACACCCCAGAAAATTGCTGCAGAATATCTCATTCCCCAAAGGAGTCCCCGAAACCAGAAGCTCTCCCTGCCCGTTTTTCCCACAGACCATACCCTGGCAACAGCTAAGCTGCTTTCTTTCTCTGTTTCTTTACTTATTCCTGATGTTTCTCTAATTGGACTCACACAATAGGGGCCTTTGTGTCTTCCCCCATATTTTCAAACGGGACTCTTTTTCTTCTGTGTTTATTTGTCATAAAATTTCCCTTCTTTGATATTGAAATCCCCAATGGATTATGAAACAGATGTAATCAAAGAGGCCACTTTAGGATTTATGGGCACGATCTCGGGGCCGAGAACCTGGTCCTGCTGGGACACCACAGCCTGACCCCAGACCAGGACAGGGTTGGTTCCTCCTGAGACCCACACAGAAATGAGGGAAATGAAGAAATCTGGAAGACACACCACAAAGGGCAAAAACTTTGCTCACAACCCAACGCCAGAGAAAGGTTTCACCTGACTCTGGTCCAAACTACGCTCCCAGTCACTGGGTTCCACAGGGACGGAGACCAAACACATATAAGTGCAAGAGGGAGGGCAGGCATGTGGGGAATATGTGTCAGAGATGCTGGAGCTCCTGGGGAATGACTCCGGCAAAGAAAACCCTTTGGAGGCAGCGCTTGTCCCCCTCAGACTGGCAGGTGTCTGGTCTGGGGACCAGCAACCCTGGGGAGAACGTGAGGAAGTAGAGGTCCCCTGGAGATCATGGTGACAGGCACCCCTGTCTGGGAGAACAGTGGCCTACCTTCCAGTAAGTGGTCGCTTCTCTGTTCAGAGAGTTGTTTCTACTCTCCTCTTTGATCTCCTGTTGAGTTCGTAGGTGTTCAGAATGGTTTGATCCTTATTCAGCTGAATTCCTGAGACCAGATGAAATCTAGGTCTAGTACTCCTCCGCCATCTTGCTCCGCCCCTGACTCATTTGTTCATTTTAAGATGGTTATTCAGCATTGACACAAAAAAAATCTGACATAAAACTGGAGCTTTTCACAGCTGCAAAGGACCC
>NW_027407364.1:753-1496 GCF_003265705.2 Callorhinus ursinus | reverse complement strand
TACCCCTTTCTCCACATCCCCACCAACATCTGTCGTTTCCTGACTTGTTAATTTTAGCCTTTCCTACTGGTGTGAGATGCTATCTCATTGAGGTTTTGATTTGGATTTCCCTAATGCCGAGCGATGTTGAGCACTTCTTCATGTGTCTGTTGGCCATTTGGATGTCTTCTTTGGAAAAATGTCTGTTCATGTTTTCTGCCCATTTTTTTAATAATTTTTTGTTATGTTAATCACCATACATTGCATCATTAGTTTTTGATGTAGTGTTCCATGATTCATTGTTTGTGCATAACACCCAGGGCTCCATGCAGCATGTACCCTCTTTAATACCCATCACCAGGCTAACCCATCCCCACCCCCCTCCCCTCTAGAACCCTCAGCTTGTTTTTTCAGAGTCCATTGTCTCTAATGGTTCGTCTCCCCCTCTGACTTACTCCCCTTCATTCTTCCCCTCCTGCTATCTTCTTCTTTCTCTTTTGTCTTAACATATGTTGCATTACTTGTTTCAAAAGTACAAATCTGTGATTCAACAGTCTTGCACAATTCAAGGCACTCACCATAGCACATACCCTCCCCAATGTCTATCACACAGCCACCCCATCCCTCCCACCCCCCACCACTCCAGCAAACCTTAGTTTGTTTCCTGAGATTAAGAATTCCTCATATCAGTGAGGTCATATGATACATGTCTTTCTCTGATTGACTTATTTCACTCAGCATAACACCCTCCAGTTCCATCCACT
>NW_027407364.1:0-743 GCF_003265705.2 Callorhinus ursinus | reverse complement strand
TACCCCTTTCTCCACATCCCCACCAACATCTGTCGTTTCCTGACTTGTTAATTTTAGCCTTTCCTACTGGTGTGAGATGCTATCTCATTGAGGTTTTGATTTGGATTTCCCTAATGCCGAGCGATGTTGAGCACTTCTTCATGTGTCTGTTGGCCATTTGGATGTCTTCTTTGGAAAAATGTCTGTTCATGTTTTCTGCCCATTTTTTTAATAATTTTTTGTTATGTTAATCACCATACATTGCATCATTAGTTTTTGATGTAGTGTTCCATGATTCATTGTTTGTGCATAACACCCAGGGCTCCATGCAGCATGTACCCTCTTTAATACCCATCACCAGGCTAACCCATCCCCACCCCCCTCCCCTCTAGAACCCTCAGCTTGTTTTTTCAGAGTCCATTGTCTCTAATGGTTCGTCTCCCCCTCTGACTTACTCCCCTTCATTCTTCCCCTCCTGCTATCTTCTTCTTTCTCTTTTGTCTTAACATATGTTGCATTACTTGTTTCAAAAGTACAAATCTGTGATTCAACAGTCTTGCACAATTCAAGGCACTCACCATAGCACATACCCTCCCCAATGTCTATCACACAGCCACCCCATCCCTCCCACCCCCCACCACTCCAGCAAACCTTAGTTTGTTTCCTGAGATTAAGAATTCCTCATATCAGTGAGGTCATATGATACATGTCTTTCTCTGATTGACTTATTTCACTCAGCATAACACCCTCCAGTTCCATCCACT
>NW_027407363.1:824-1496 GCF_003265705.2 Callorhinus ursinus | reverse complement strand
GCTGAGGATCTCTCCTGCTCAGGTAGTGGGGTGGCAAGGAAGAAGGAATGTCAGCCTCAGAGCAATTACCACACTTGTCTTTCTTTTCTTTTTTTGTTTTCCCTCTTAATAGAAGATTTATTTTGGAGACAAAATAGAGGTAAAGACACAAAGGAATTGAATAATACTACTGATAAACTTGATTTCATAATATATATATATATAGAAGTCTATGTGCCCTCTCTAGAGACTATAAATAATTTTTATATGCCTACAGATTTACAAAAATTGATAAAGTACATGGCCATAATGAAAAAAAAATTAAAATTTTTTATTGTTATGTTAATCACCATATATTACATCATTAGTTTTTGATGTAGTATTCCATGATTCATTGTTTGTGCATAACACCCAGTACCCCATGCAGAATAGGACCTCTTTAATACCCATCACCAGGCTAACCCATCCCCCTGACCTCCTCCCCTCTAGAACACTCAGTTTGTTTTTCAGAGTCCATCCTCTCTCATGGTTCGTCTCCCCCTCCAACTTACGCCCCTTCATTCGAACCCTCCTGCTATCTTCTTCTTTCTCTTTTTCCTTAACATACATTGCATTATTTGTTTCAGAAGTACAGATCTGTGATTCAACAGCCTTGCACAATTCACAGCACTCACCATAGCACATACCCTCCCC
>NW_027407363.1:0-724 GCF_003265705.2 Callorhinus ursinus | reverse complement strand
TAGTGAGGTCATATGATACATGTCTTTCTCTGATTGACTTATTTCACTCAGCATAACCCCCTCCAGTTCCATCCACATCGTTGCAAATGGCAAGATCTCATTCCTTTAGATGGCTGCATAATATTCCATTGTGTATATATACCACAACTTCTTTATCCAGTCATCTGTCGATGGACATCTTGGCTCTTTCCACAGTTTGGCTATTGTGGACATTGCTGCTATAAATATCGGGGTGCACGTACACCTTCAAAACCCTACATTTGTATCTTTGTTGTAAATACCCAGTAATGCAATTGCTGGATCATATGGTAGTTCTATTTTCAACTGTTTGAGGAACCTCCGTACTGTTTTCCAGAGTGGTTGTACCAGCTTGCATTCCCACCAACAGTGTAGGAGGGTTCCCCTTTCTCCGCATTCCTGCCAACATCTGTCCTTTCTGACTTGTTCATTTTAGCCATTCTGACGGGTGTGAGGTGATATCTCATGGAGGTTTTGATTTGGATTTCCCTGATGCCGAGCGATGTTGAGCACTTTTTCGTGTGTCTGTTGGCCATTTGGATGTCTTCTTTGGAAAAATGTGTGTTCATGTCTTCTGCCCATTTCTTGATTGGATTATTTGTTCTTTGGGTGTTGAGTTTGATATGTTCTTAATAGATTTTGGATACTAGCCCTTTATCTGATATGTCATTTGCAAATATTTTCTCCCATTCTGTGGGTTGTCTTT
>NW_027407362.1:0-1496 GCF_003265705.2 Callorhinus ursinus | reverse complement strand
CCAGTATAATTAACGTACATAGTAATATTAGTTTCATGTGTACAATATAGTGATTCAGCAATTCTATACATTACTCAGTGTTCATAACAATAAGTGCATTCTTAATCCTCATCACATATTTCATCCAACCTCCACCCACCTCCCCTCTGACAACCACCACTTTTTCCCCAATATTGAAGAGTCTAGATTTTTGTTTGTCTCTTTTTTTCATTGTTTGTTTTGTGTCCTAAATTCCACATATGGGTGAAATCATATGGTATCAGTCTTTTTTTGACTGACTGATTTCCCTTATTATTTTACCCTCTAAGTCCATCTGTGTTGTAGATGGCTACATTGAATTAAAAGCTTCTGCACAGCAAAGGAAACAGTCAACAAAACAAAAAGACAACTACTGAGTGGTAAAAGATATTTGCAAATGATCTATCCAATAAGGGATTAATATCCAAACTATATAAAAAAGTATACCAAAAAATTAATGGTAATTCTATTAAAAATGACAAGAAACATGAAAAGACATTTCTCCAAAGAAGACATCCAGATGATCAACAGACCCATGACAAGATGGTCAATGGCACTCATCAGCAGGGAAACACAAATCAAAATCACAATGAGATATCAACTGGTACCTGTCAGAATGGATAAAATTAACCACACAGGAAACAACTGATGTTGGCAAAGATGTGGAGAAAGGGGAACCCTCTTGCACAGTTGGTGGGAATGCAAACTGGTGCAGCCACTTGGGACACAGAGTGGAGGGGCTCAAACAATTGAAAATAGAACTACCCTATGATCCATGGATCCCACTACTTGGATTTACCCAAAGAAAATTCATCCTCATACTTGTAGTCATCAGAGAAACTAAGAAAATATCAGGTCAATCTATTTATTCAAATTTTCTTCCCATGTAGACTTCCACCGGAGATATATTTTCACTCATCAGTGTTTAATAGTGACTATGGTAGGCATTCTGGAATATAATAGAATAAATAGTTGAATAATAGAATAAAACAAGGAAACTAGTTTTGAAGCACAGGAACATGTTTGTAGAGAAAGTCCCTGACATTAAGCTTTTGATTTCCGAAGCTTCCATTTCAGAGACAACCATGCTGAATAAACACATTGTCAGGTGTGTGACACTATTACCAGATAAGCACTCAGGCTGCCCCAGCCATGAAGAACCTCCTCAGAAAGCCCTGGGTAAACTGGATACTGACACATGAGTGACCATGCCTTCCCTTTCCTTGCCAGAATTTCACTCTTATGTTTTAAACTAGTCAATATAGAGTGAACCTAGGAACCCCTAGCCACTCTGTCCATGGATCCCAATAATGGGCCCCCTAGACCTTTTGGTTATCTCTACAAGAACCTTTGATAATAAACCTCATCTTGTTAGAGTTCTCTGATGAGTGATGCTGAGCTGTGTCTTGCATTCACAATAAGAACCCAAGGGCAGGTGCAGCCACAGCAGAAGCTCTGGTGAGGGAAGCATCTGTGGG
>NW_027407361.1:0-1497 GCF_003265705.2 Callorhinus ursinus | reverse complement strand
TTCCTCATATCAGTGAGGTCATAGGATACATGTCTTTCTCTGATTGACTTATTTCACTCAGCATAACACCCTCCAGTTCCAACCACGTCGTTGCAAATGGCAAGATCTCATTCCTTTTGATGGCTGCATAATATTCCATTGTGTATATATACCACTTCTTCTTTCTCCATTCATCTGTCGTTGGACATCTTGGCTCTTTCCACAGTTTGGCTATTGTGGACATTGCTGCTATCAACATTGGGGTGCATGTACCCCTTCGGATCCCTATATTTGTATCTTTGGGGTAAATACCCAGAGTGCAATTGCTGGATCGTATGGTAGCTCTATTTTCAACTGTTTGAGGAACCTCCATACTGTTTTCCAGAGGGGTTGCACCAGCTTGCATTCCCACCAACAGTGTAGGAGGGTTCCCCTTTCTCCGCATCCCCGCCAACATTTGTCATTTCCTGACTTGTTAATTTTAGCCTTTCTGACTGGTGTGAGGTGGTATCTCATTGAGGTTTTGATTTGGATTTCCTTGATACCAAGCGATGTTGAGCACTTTTTCATGTGTCTGTTGGCCATTTGGGTGTCTTCTTTGGAAAAATGTCTGTTCATGTCTTCTGCCCATTTGTTGATTGGATTATTTGTTCTTTGGGTGTTGAGTTTGAAAAGTTCTTTATAGATTTTGGTTACTAGCCCTTTATCTGATATGTCATTTGCAAATATCTTCTCCCATTCTGTTGGTTGTCTTTTGGTTTCGTGGACTGTTTCTTTTGCTGTGCAAAAGCTTTTTATCTTGATGAAATCCCAATAGTTCATTTTTGCCCTTGCTTCTCTTGCCTTTGGCGATGTTTCTAGGAAGAACTTGCTGCGGCTGAGGTCGAAGAGGTTGCTGCCTGTGTTCTCCTTTAGGATTTGGATGGACTCCTGTCTCACGTTTAGGTCTTTCAACCATTTGGAGTCAATTTTTGTGAGTGGTGTAAGGAAGTGGTCCAGTTTCATTCTTCTGCATGTGGCTGTCCAATTTTCCCAACACCATTTGTTGAAGAGATTGTCTTTTTTCCATTGGACATTCTTTCCTGCTTTGTCAAAGATGAGTTGACCATAGAGTGGAGGGTCCATTTCTGGGCTCTCGATTCTGTTCCATTGATCTATGTGTCTGTTTTTGTGCCAGTACCATACTGTCTTGATGATGACAGCTTTGTAATAGAGCTGGAAGTCCGGAATTGTGATACCGCCAGCTTTGCTTTTCTTTTTCAAGATTCCTCTGGCTATTCGGGGTCTCTTCTGGTTCCATACAAATTTTAGGATTATTTGTTCCATTTCTTTGAAAAAAGTGGATTGTATTTTGATGGGGATCGCATTGAATGTGTAGATTGCTCTAGGTAGCATTGACATCTTCACAATGTTTGTTTTTCCATTTCTTTTTGCCTTCTTCAATTTCTTTCATGAGTATTTTATAGTTTTCTGAATACAGATCCATTGCCTCTTTGGTTAAATTTATTCCTAGGTATC
>NW_027407360.1:0-1497 GCF_003265705.2 Callorhinus ursinus | reverse complement strand
GATTTGGATGCCTTTGATTTCTTTTTGTTGTCTGATTGCTGTGGCTAGGACTTCTAATACTATGTTGAATAGCAGTGCTGATAGTGGACATCCCTGCCGCGTTCCTGACCTTAGGGGGAAAGCTCTCAGCTTTTCCCCATTGAGAATGATACTCACTGTAGGTTTTTCATGATGGCTTTTATGATATTGAGGTAGGTACCCTCTATTCCTATACTCTGAAGAGTTTTGATCAAGAAAGGATGCTATACTTTGTCAAAAGCTTTTTCTGCATCTATTGAGAGGATCATATGATTCTTGTTCTTTCTTTTGTTAATGTATTGTATAACGTTGAATGATTTGCGGATGTTGAACCAACCTTGCAGCCCAGGAATAAATCCCACTTGGTCGTGGTGAAGAATCCTTTTAATGTACTGTTGGATCCTATTGGCTAGTATTTTGGTGAGAATTTTTGCATCCATGTTCATCAAGGATATTGGTCTGTCATTCTCCTTTTTGATGGAGTCTTTGTCTGGTTTGGGGATCAAGGTAGTGGTGGCCTCATAAAACGAGTTTGGACGTTTTCCTTCCATTTCTATTTTTTGGAACAGTTTCAGGAGAATAGGTATTAATTCTTCTTGAAATGTTTGGTAGAATTCCCCTGAGAGGCCATCTGGCCCTGGGCATTTGTTTGTTGGGAGATTTTTGATGACTGCTTCAATTTCCTTAGTGGTTATAGGTCTGTTCAGGTTTTCTATTTCTTCCTGGTTCAGTTTTGGTAGTTGATACGTCTCTAGGAATGCATCCATCTTCCTGGTTATCTAATTTGCTGGCATAGAGTTGCTCATAATATGTTCTTATAATTGTTTGTATTTCTTTGGTGTTGGTTGTGATCTCTCCTCTTTCGTTCATGATTTTGTTGATTTGGGTCATTTCTCTTTTCTTTTTGATAAGTCTGGCCAGGGGTTGATCAATCTTGTTAACTCTTTCAAAGAACCAGCTCCTTGTTTCATTGATCTGTTCTACTGTTCTTTTGGTTTCTATTTCATTGATTTCTGCTCTGATCTTTATGATTTCTCTTCTCCTGCTGGGTTTAGGCTTTATTTGCTGTTTTTTCTCTAGCTCCTTTAGGTGTAGGGTTAGGTTGTGTATTTGAGACCTTTCTTGTTTCTTGAGAAAGGTTTGTATTGCTATATACTTTCCTCTCAGGACTGCCTTTGCCGCATCCCAAAGATTTTGAACAGTTGTGTTTTCATTTTCATTGGTTTCCATGAATTTTTTTAATTCTTCTTTAATTTCCTGGTTGACCCATTCATTCTTTAGTAGGATGCTCTTTAGCCTCCATGTATTGGAGTTCTTTCCGACTTTCCTCTTGTGATTGAGTTCTAGTTTCAAAGCATTGTGGTCTGAAAATATGCAGGGAATAATCCCAATCTTTTGGTATCGGTTGAGACCTGATTTGTGACCTAGGATATGATCTATTCTGGAGAATGTTCCATGGGCGCTAGAGAAGAATGTGTA
>NW_027407359.1:1153-1497 GCF_003265705.2 Callorhinus ursinus | reverse complement strand
ATGAAATCCCAATAGTTCATTTTTGCCCTGGCTTCCCTTGCCTTTGGCGATGTTTCTAGGAAGAAGTTGCTGTGGCTGAGGGTGAAGAGGTTGCTACCTGTGTTCTCCTTTAGGATTTTGATGGACTCCTGTCTCACATTTAGGTCTTTCAACCATTTGGAGTCTATTTTTGTGTGTGGTGTAAGGAAATGGTCCAGTTTCATTCTTCTGCATGTGGCTGTCCAATTATCCCAACACTATTTGTTGAAGAGACTGTCTTTTTGCCATTGGACATTCTTTCCTGCTTTGTCAAAGATGAGTTGACCATAGAGTTGAGGGTCCATTTCTGGGCTCTCGATTCTGTT
>NW_027407359.1:660-1053 GCF_003265705.2 Callorhinus ursinus | reverse complement strand
CCATTGGACATTCTTTCCTGCTTTGTCAAAGATAAGTTGACCATAGAGTTGAGGGTCCATTTCTGGGCTCTCTATTCTGTTCCATTGATCTATGTGTCTGTGTTTGTGCCAGTACCATACTGTCTTGATGATGACAGCTTTGTAATAGAGCTGGAAGTCCGGAATTGTGGTGCCGCCAGCTTTGCTTTTCTTTTTCAACATTCCTCTGGCTATTCGGGGTCTCTTCTGGTTCCATACAAATTTTAGGATTATTTGTTCCATTCCTTTGAAAAAAGTGGATGGTATTTTGATGGGGATTGCATTGAATGTGTAGATTGCTCTGGGTAGCATTGACATCTTCAAAATGTTTGTTCTTCCAATCCATGAGCATGGAACGTTTTTCCATTTCTTTGT
>NW_027407359.1:0-560 GCF_003265705.2 Callorhinus ursinus | reverse complement strand
TTTTATAGTTTTCTGAGTACAGATCCTTTGCCTCTTTGGTTAAATTTATTCCTAGGTACCTTATGGTTTTGGGTGCAATTATGAATGGGATCGACTCCTTGATTTGTCTCTCTTCTGTCTTGTTGTTGGTGTATAGGAATGCCACTGATTTCTGTGCATTGATTTTCTATGCTGCTACTTGACTAAATTCCTGTATGAGTTCTAGCAGTTTTGGGGTGGAGTCTTTTGGGTTTTCCACATAAAGTATCATATCATCTGCAAAGAGTGAGAGTTTGACTTCCTCCTTGCCAATTTGGATGCCTTTGATTTCTTTTTGTTGTCTGAGTGCTGTGGCTAGGACTTCTAATACTATGTTGAATAGCAGTGGTGATAGTGGACATCCCTGCCGCGTTCGTGACCTTAGGGGAAAAGCTCTCAGCTTTTCCCCATTGAGAATGATATTCGCTGTAGGTTTTTCATAGATGGCTTTTATGATATTGAGGTATGTACCCCCTATCCCTATACTCTGAAGAGTTTTGATCAAGAAAGGATGCTGTACTTTGTCAAATGCTTTTTCTGCA
>NW_027407358.1:0-1497 GCF_003265705.2 Callorhinus ursinus | reverse complement strand
AGTGGTTCTCCGCGACAATGTCCCGCATCCCTGTGTTGGGGATTTGGGGTTTCTGTGCCTGGTGGCGGCTGCGGTAGCACCTTCCTTGGCCCAGTTTTGTGACATGATTTCAAACACTGATGCTGGCCGGACACACCTAATTTTCAGACCCTCCTGGAGATTCTATGAGCCACCAAATAACATGTTAACATATCCGTTCTCTGCTGAACTCAGTTTGGTGCTTTCCTAGTCTTTTATCAGCTCCCAGCTGTAATCTTTTCCATTTGTTCACCGATCTGGGTACCTAGAGAAGGCTATTGGCCAGCATCTTTTCCGTTAAAAAAACAAACTAGAAATGGTGTTTACAACTGAAGATTTTCCTTATTCTTTCCTTCTCACCATTCAGACCATATTAGGTTGTCCTCATTGGACTCAAACTTTTGTTTCTCACCAGTCGCTTTGCTTCGTAAGTTTCATCCCGCCCCTTTCACCTCCATCAGGATTCAGAGGGTCAGAGAATCCTACTTCGTGCCTCCTGTCACCGAGAAATCGGCCGTGAAAGCTAGAAGTAACCTGCCTTCCTACATTCTGATTTCAGGTCTGTAAGACATGTCCAAGCGGAGGGTGGGTCACCCTGAGCCCAGTGGCATCTCAAGGCCGGTAATTTCCATTATTATTTTAAAAACTTCTGTGAGCTTGTGTCTCCTGATCACACTGCCTGAAGTGTCACACCTTGGCTTTGCCCCTTGGACTCTGAGTGATTCCCTGAGCCTCAGTTTCCCCATTGATAAATGGAGATGAAATGCCCTCCTCATTGGGCTGAGGAGAACCAAGAGCAATGGATGATCATAATAATTATTATTGTTTTATTATGAAACTGTAATCATATCAATAACTATGATAGCGATATTATCACTTACAATAAGTATTATAGCATCATGGCTAAGAACATGGATTCTGGAGGCAAAACTCCCGACTCAGATCTTGACCCTGACACTAGCTGCCTGACTTTGAGCAAATTCCTCAGTTTCCTCATCTGCAAAATGGGACTAGTAATCACAGTACCAACCTCTTAGGATCGTCAGGAGGCTTAAATCAGACAATTTGTGCAACAGGCTTGAACAGTGAGTGGCACTCGTGGGCACTCACCTGCTGTTCTCACGAGTGCCGCCACCCTCCCCCCCCCATCCTTCAAAGGTTCCACTCTCAGCCTGGAGCATGGCTGTTCCGCGTCATGCTCTGTATCTGTCCTCGGCACACGGGGGGCATTTACAACAAAGGAGCAGAGCTTTCCCCAACTCTTTCTACCATGCTAGCTGCTGAGTTGGAGGTGAATAGGGTGGCCACATCTTTCAAGCCTGCCTGCTTGTTACTACTTCAAATACCACCATTCTAGGGGCGCCTGGGTGGCTCAGTCAGTTGAGCGTCTACCTTCGGCTCAGGTCATGATCCCAGAATCCTCGGATCGAGCCCCACATCGGGCTCCCTGCTCAGTGGGGAGCCTGCTTCTCCCTCTCC
>NW_027407357.1:0-1497 GCF_003265705.2 Callorhinus ursinus | reverse complement strand
TCCATTTAAAATGTAGTAAAATTATATTCATTGGGATCAGTTTTTTCCTTGTAAACATAAGATTTCTTATATTGGGGGTGCCTGAGTGGCTGAGTCAGTTAAACGTCCACCTTCGGCTCAGGTCATGAACTTAGGGTCCAGGGATCAAGTCCCACATCGGGCTTCCTGCTCAGTGGGGAGCCTGCTTCTCCCTCTGCCTCTGCGTCTTCTCTCTGCTCATGCTCTCTCATGCTGTCTCTCTCTCTCAAATAAATAAATAAATAAATCTTAAAAAAAGATTTCTCATATGGATCAAATTCGCAATTAGTACTTCTGCCTACACACATCTTAGGTCTGTTATTCCTGAATGCTCAGGAGTCAGGCTTTTACCATGTGCACAGGCTTAGCCACCGTTAAATCATCTTGTTACTGTTCCTAGCAATAAAAGTCATTATGAATTCTGCTTTTTAGAAAAATACTTATCATTTGCCTAAACCATCCCACAGTGAGCATATCCCTCAGTTGCCTAGATGCCCCTTGGTGCTGGCTCATTGTACAGCCTGTCCAGTTTTCCCCTGTTCTTCTTGTCTCTGTGTGCAGCAGTATCTGCTCTGGGACCTGTAAGCCTTTTTAGGGTTAGAGTATCCACAGGGATATGAAGGCAGATCAGAGACTCACTTCACTTGTCAACAATTTCATTCATAATTAAAAAAAAAAAGAAAATTAGAACATCTATTCGTTTTGCAAAAATCAGTGAATTTGATATAAACCAGTATTGGCTTATATGTGGGGAAATGAGTACATTGAGGGAAAGCTAAAGCAGGGGGCTAGATAACCCCTCCCAGGAAGGAAATGTGGCACTATATCTCATAAATACCCCTACTGCACAACGTAATTGTGAGAAGGTGAGTCCCTGTGTGCTAATATGAAAATAACTCTAATTTGCTAAATGAAACAGGAAGTCAGAGTAGTATGAACAGTGACTACACAAGAAGAGTGTTATACGTAAATCTATTCGTGGGCATGGAAAGTTTCAGAAGATACACAAGAAAACATCAATCGGATTCTGCAGGCTCTACCCAATCCATGGCCTCCCATCAGTGTTCCCTGAGCATGAGCCCTGTCTCCCCAGGAAGGAGCCCCAAGTGTCAGCTACAGATGACAGGCCCAATGAGGAGAGAAGGGAAAAGCTAAGGACAAGGATTTGAGCATGTGAAAGGAGAGAGTGCCAGGAGAATCCATTCTGGATCCTGGGAAGCTCTGAGGAGGAGGGATGATCTGTAAGTGGAAAGAAACCACTGGTACTATAGCTCCTCCAAATTTGTCCCAAATCCTCCACACCCACCCCTACTCCCTAGCCTGAGCACATCTTTCCACACCATTCCCACCTGCAAGCTCAGGGTTCAGGACTGCCCAGGAAGGGTGAGGGCAGGTCCTGAGTTGCTGCCATGGCTGCTTCTGCTCTTTGGACCATGTGGACTATGGCTTGGGGTTTGTCTCACTCTGTGACTGACATTG
>NW_027407356.1:0-1498 GCF_003265705.2 Callorhinus ursinus | reverse complement strand
CACTGGACCAAATGGACTTCACAGACATATTCAGAACATTCCATCCCAAAGCAACGGAATACACATTCTTCTCAAGTGCCCATGGAACATTCTCCAGAATTGATCCCATCCTAGGTCACAAATCAGGTCTCAACCGGTACCAAAAGTTTGGGGTCATTCCCTGCATATTTTCAGACCACAGTACTTTGAAACTAGAACTCAATCACAAGAGGAAAGTCGGAAAGAACTCAAATACATGGAGGCTAAAGAGCATCCTACTAAAGAATGAATGAGTCAACCAGGAAATTAAAGAAGAATTTAACAAATTCATGGAAACCAATGAAAATGAAAAGACAACTGTTCAAAATCCTTGGGATACAGCAAAGGCAGTCCTGAGAGGAAAGTATATAGCAATACAAACCTTTCTCAAGAAACAAGACATGTCTCAAATACACAACCTAACCCTACACCTAAAGGAGCTGGAGAAAGAACAGCAAATAAAGCCTAAACCCAGCAGGAGAAGAGAAATCATAAAGATCAGAGCAGAAATCAATGAACTAGAAACCAAAAGAACAGTAGAACAGATCAACGAAACTAGGAGCTGGTTCTTTGAAAGAATTAAGAAGATTGAGAAACCCCTGGCCAGACTGATCAAAAAGAAAAGAGAAATGACCCAAATCAACAAAATCATGAATGAAAGAGGAGAGATCACAACCAACACCAAAGAAATACAAACAATTGTAAGAAGATATTATGAGCAACCCTATGCCAGCAAATTAGATAACCTGAATGAAATGGGTGCATTCCTAGAGATGTATCAACTACTGAAATGGAACCAGGAAGAAATAGAAAACCTGAACAGACCTATAACCACTAAGGAAATTGAAGCAGTCATCAACAATCTCCCAACAAACAAAAGCCCAGGGCCAGATGGCTTCCCAGGCGAATTCTATCAGACATTTAAAGAAGAATTAATACCTTTTCTCCTGAAACTGTTCCAAAAAATAGAAATGGAAGGAAAACTTCGAAACTCATTTTATGAGGCCAGCATTACCTTGATCCCAAAACCAGACAAAGATCCCATCAAAAGGAGAATTACAGACCAATATCCTTGATGAACAAGGATGCAAAAATTCTCACCAAATTACTAGCTAACAGGATCCAACAGTACATTAAAAGGATTATTCACCATGACCAAGTGGGATGTATCCGTGGGCTGCAAGGTTGGTTCAACATCCACAAATCAATCAACGTGATACAATACATTAACAAAAGAAAGAACAAGAATCATATGATCCTCTCAATAGATGCAGAAAAAGCATTTGATGAAGTACAGCATCCTTTCTTGATCAAAACTCTTCAGAGTATAGGGATACCTATATCACGAAGATACAAATGTAGGGATCCGAAGTGGTACATCCATCCTGAGGTTTATAGGAGCAATGTCCACAATAGCCAAACTGTGGAAAGTCCCAAGATGTCCATTGACAGATGAATGGATAAAGAAGCGGTGGTATAT
>NW_027407355.1:0-1498 GCF_003265705.2 Callorhinus ursinus | reverse complement strand
GCCAGTCTCTGGCAGTGACCCTCCTCCAGCCCTGTCCCCTGTCCCTGTGGATACATTGTGTTCCTGACACTGTTCCTGCAGACAGTTGAGAAGCACTTCATGGTGGGACACAGGGTCACCTACTACGTCTTCACCAATCTGTTGCCCGCCGGGCCCCATGTGCCCCTCCGGGAAGGCTGGAGGATGGTGGTCCTCGAGGTTCCCAGCACCCCGCGCTGGGAGGGCGCGTCCATGCAGAGCATGTGATGATCCACCACTTCTGTAAGCAGCTCTTCCTGTCATCGCGCGCTGAAATAAAGTTCACAGACACCAATCTGAGCGGCCATGCAGGGCTGCCTCTGCAAGTAGGGCAGCAGCAGCTGGGTTCTGCACATCGCTTTTATTTCATTTTTTATCAGAAAAGCAAGGACAGATGCCTCAAAGCATGGGAAAGGAGGACAAAGGGATGGCAAGTATCCTGAAGCTGTAAAGCAGGCCTGTACCCTCCTCTACGCGCAGGCACGCAGGGAGGCCGTCATGGGATCGGGGAAGAGTGGGATGTTTGTGCTAGCAAACGCCAGGTGAGGAAGGGGGGCACGGAGGGTTACATTCTTTCCTGACTCCTAAACTAGGCCCTGCCCCTGGGGATCATGGGATCCTGCTCCTTCCGGGCCATTGTGTTCAATATCCTAAGAACAGGAACGCTGCTGACGTTTGAGCTGCTTCCACAATCACTCCTTAGGTCTGACAATATATTTTCTAAGATTAACTCCACAATTCCTCCGTGAGGTGGACTCCCTGGTGTGCACAGATATGGACATGAAGTTCCGCGACAACGTGAGTATGGAGATCCTGTCCCCCCTCTTTGGCACCCTGCACCCCGGTTTCTACCAGGCGGCCGACAAGGACTTCAGCTATGAGCATAGGCCACATTCCCAGGCGCACATTCCCCAGGGGCAAGGGCGACTTTGACTACAAGGGGGCCTTTTCTGAGAGGTCGGTGGTAGAGGATCACCAACTGACCTTGGCCTGTCACCAGAAAATGGGGGTCAACCTGGCCAATGGGATCGAGGCTGTGTGGCATGACGAGAGCCACCTGAACAGGTACCTGCTGGACCATAAGCCCATTAAGGTGCTGTCCCCAGAGGACCTGTAGGACACACAGCTGCTGGGCTGCACCCGGAGGACCTGTGGGACCCACAGCTGCTGGGCTGCCCCCGGAGGACCTGTGGGATCCACAGCTGCTGGGCTGCCCCCCATCATGAAGAAGCTGAGATTCATGGCTGTGCCCAAGAATCACCAGGACGACAGCAGTGGTTAGTACTTGAGGAGTCGTTTTGGTGCCCACCGGGTCTTTCACTTGAGTTAACATATGAGCTCAAAGGAAGAACGTCATCAGTTAGGAAGTATAGACGAAGGTCAGAGTGGAGGTCGGCAAAGGCCTTTTCAGAGAGCAAGGAAGCTCAGAGCTTCTTCTATACACCTTGCCCTGCTCCTCGCTTCCAGCTGCCTGGCCCTG
>NW_027407354.1:1165-1498 GCF_003265705.2 Callorhinus ursinus | reverse complement strand
GGCAAAGACATTTGGAAACCACAGCAACAGGCCCCTCCCCCAGAAGATCAGCACAAACAGCCAGCAAGCCAAGACCAAGTTGATCGATCAAGGAGAATGGGAGAACTCCAGCGCTAGGGGAATACTGCACATAGATTCATGGCTTTTTTTTTTTTTTTTACCATGATCCATTATTTCATCAAAGTTAATTTTTGTTGACTGTTTTTTTTATTTTTCTTTTTCCCTTTTTCAACCAACATCTTATCAATCCCTTTTTAAAAAAAAAAACTTTTTATTTTTCATTTTTAGAGTCATATTTTATCCCTTCATAGTAGTTACCCTTATTTTTGGCAT
>NW_027407354.1:0-1065 GCF_003265705.2 Callorhinus ursinus | reverse complement strand
ATCTTCCATCCCTTCATTGTATCAACCCTTATTTTGTACATATATGTGTTTCTTCCTTTAAAATTTTAGGAGGCACTTTTTTCTAACAGACCAAAATACGCCCAAAATCTAGTGTGTGGCACTGATCTATGCACTAGCCTGATCATATTTGATCACATTCTGCTTTTTTTGTATTGTTCTGTTTTTGTTTTTATCCTTTTTTTTCTTTTTCTTCTCTTTCTTTTTTTTTTCTTTCCCTTTCTTTCCACCTGGTTTCAGGTCTTTTCTGATTTGTATACAGTATATTTGATGGGGACGTTGTAAACCTGTTAGCATTTTTTTCTCTCATTCATCTATTCTCCTCTGGAAAAAATGACAAGACGAAAGAAATCACCTCAGTAAAAGAACAAGAAGTAGTACCATCAGCCAGGGACCTACTCAATACGGACATTAGTACGATGTCGGACCTAGAGTTCAGAATCATGACTTTAAAGATACTAGCTGGGCTTGAAAAAAGCGTGGAAGTTATTAGAGAAACCCTTTCTGGAGAAATAAAAGAAATAAAATCTAACCAAATCGAAATCAAAAAGGCTATTGATGAGGTGCAATCCAAAATGGGGGCACTAACTGCTAGGATAAATGAGGCAGAAGAGAGAATAAGCGATATAGAAGACCAAATGATGGAAAATAAAGAGGCTGAGAAAAAAAGAGAGAAACAATTACAGGATCACGAGGGCAGAATTCGAGAGATAAGTGATTCGATAAGACGAAACAACATTAGAATAATTGGGATCCCAGAAGAAGAAGAGAGAGAGAGAGGGGCAGAAGGTATATTGGAGCAAATAATAGCAGAAAACTTCCCTAATGTGAGGAAGGAAACAGGCATTAAAATCCAGGAGGCACAGAGAACCCCTCTCAAAATCCATAAAAATAGGTCAGCACCCGACATCTAATAGTAAAACTTACGAGTCTCAGAGACAAAGAGAAAATCCTGAAAGTAGCTCGGGAGAAGAGATATGTAACCTACAATGGTAGAAACATTAGATTGGCAACAGACCTATCCACAGAGACCTGGCAGGCCAGAAA
>NW_027407353.1:0-1498 GCF_003265705.2 Callorhinus ursinus | reverse complement strand
CACTGCTATTCAACATAGTATTAGAAGTCCTAGCCACAGCAATCAGACAACAAAAAGAAATCAAAGGCATCCAAATCAGCAAAGAGGAAGTCACACTCTCACTCTTTGCAGATGATATGATACTGTATGTGGAAAACCCAAAAGACTCCACCCCAAAACTGCTAGAACTCATACAGGAATTCAGTCAAGTGGCAGGATATAAAATCAATGCACAGAAATCAGTGGCATTCTTATACACCAACAACAAGACAGAAGAGAGACAAATGAAGGAGTTGATCCCATTTACAGTTGCACCCAAAACCATAAGATACCTAGGAATAAATCTAACCAAAGAGGCAAAGGATCTGTACTCAGAAAACTATAAAATAGTCATGAAAGAATTTGAGGAAAACACAAAGAAATGGAAAAACGTTCCATGCTCATGGATTGGAAGAACGAACATTGTGAAGATGTCAATGCTACCTAGAGCAATCTACACATTCAATGCAATCCCCATCAAAATACCATCCACTTAAAACAAAACAAAACAAAACAAAATACCATCCATTTTTTTCAAAGAAATGGAACAAATAATCCTAAAATTTGTATGGAACCAGAAGAGACCCCGAATAGCCAGAGGAATCTTGAAAAAGAAAAGCAAAGCTGGCGGCATCACAATTCCAGACTTCTAGCTCTATTACAAAGCTGTCATCATCAAGACAGTATGGTACCGGCACAAAAACAGACACATAGATCAATGGAACAGAATAGAGAGCCCAGAAACGGACCCTCAACTCTATGGTCAACTCATCTTTGACAAAGCAGGAAAGAATGTCCAATGGCAAAAAGACAGTCTCTTCAACAAATGGTGTTGGGAAAATTGGACAGCCACATGCAGAAGAATGAAACTGGACCATTTCCTTACACCACACACAAGAATAGACTCAAAATGGTTGAAAGACCTAAACGTGAGACAGGAGTCCATCAAAATCCTAAAGGAGAATACAGGCAGCAATCTCTTCGATCTCAGCCATAGCAACTTCTTTCTAGAAATATCACCAAAGGCAAGGGAAGCAAGGGCAAAAATGAACTATTGGGACCTCATCAAGATAAAAAGCTTTTGCACAGCAAAGGAAACAGTCAACAAAACTAATAGACAGCTGACAGAATGGGAGAAAATATTTGCAAATGACATATCAGATAAAGGGCTAGTATTGAAAATCTATAAAGAACTTATGAAACTCAACACCCAAAGAACAAATAATCCAATCAAGAAATGGGCAGAAAACATGAACAGACATTTTTCCAAAGAAGACATCCAAAGGGCCAACAGACCCATGAAAAAGTGCTCAACATCACTCGGCATCAGGGAAATCCAAATCAAAACCTCAATGAGATACCACCTCACACCAGTCAGAATGGCTAAAGTTAACAAGTCAGGAAACGACAGATGTTGGCAGGGATGTGGAGAAAGGGGAACCCTCCTACACTGTTGGTGGGAATGCAAGCTGGTGCAACC
>NW_027407352.1:754-1498 GCF_003265705.2 Callorhinus ursinus | reverse complement strand
GGCTTTCCTGCAGGGACAACTCCCGTTCCCTGCATGGGCTTTGACCCTCCAGTTTTCTGTGGGGGCCCTGGGAGCCAGGCCCTGGGGGCCATGATGGTCCCGCCCACCCAAGGTGGGCAAGGAGGAGACAACTTTCCTCCTGCTAAAGGCCTGAGGAGATGTTCCTTGACCGGACCGACTCTGGTAGGGTGTCTCTTCATTCGACACGCACTTCTTTGTCCCCCATCCCAAGGGGAACACCAGCAGCAATATGAGCGCACTGGCATGACACCCCTGCCCTTCCAAGACTACCCTCAGCCTCTCACTGACAATCCTTGCCAAGGGTTGAAGGAGGCAGGGCACGCCAGGAGAAACTCCACTACACAGTGCACGGGCGAGGGTTCCCAGCTTGTCATCGGCACAGGACAGGCTCAGGATGGGGCAGTTCTGCAGCCTGCACATGCTGAGATGCCTGGCTGGGAGCAGCTGGCACTTCCTACCGCAGGGCTGTCTGCTACTCTCAACCCAGAGCACCAAACCTCTGCAGAAGCCTCAAGTTTTTTAGAGAAACTTTCCACAGCCACAGAGATGGAAGAAGACACACACCCTTTTCTGAGTGGGTGTTTGCCGCAAGAGGACCCTCTGGGACCCCTGGAAACACCCCTCAGTGAGGAGGAGTTTCACGCCCTACTGGCTATGCTGCATGACTCCACATGCCCTCAGGCCTAGGCACAGGGAGGCCTCTTCCTCCCCACCCAACACTCA
>NW_027407352.1:0-744 GCF_003265705.2 Callorhinus ursinus | reverse complement strand
GGCTTTCCTGCAGGGACAACTCCCGTTCCCTGCATGGGCTTTGACCCTCCAGTTTTCTGTGGGGGCCCTGGGAGCCAGGCCCTGGGGGCCATGATGGTCCCGCCCACCCAAGGTGGGCAAGGAGGAGACAACTTTCCTCCTGCTAAAGGCCTGAGGAGATGTTCCTTGACCGGACCGACTCTGGTAGGGTGTCTCTTCATTCGACACGCACTTCTTTGTCCCCCATCCCAAGGGGAACACCAGCAGCAATATGAGCGCACTGGCATGACACCCCTGCCCTTCCAAGACTACCCTCAGCCTCTCACTGACAATCCTTGCCAAGGGTTGAAGGAGGCAGGGCACGCCAGGAGAAACTCCACTACACAGTGCACGGGCGAGGGTTCCCAGCTTGTCATCGGCACAGGACAGGCTCAGGATGGGGCAGTTCTGCAGCCTGCACATGCTGAGATGCCTGGCTGGGAGCAGCTGGCACTTCCTACCGCAGGGCTGTCTGCTACTCTCAACCCAGAGCACCAAACCTCTGCAGAAGCCTCAAGTTTTTTAGAGAAACTTTCCACAGCCACAGAGATGGAAGAAGACACACACCCTTTTCTGAGTGGGTGTTTGCCGCAAGAGGACCCTCTGGGACCCCTGGAAACACCCCTCAGTGAGGAGGAGTTTCACGCCCTACTGGCTATGCTGCATGACTCCACATGCCCTCAGGCCTAGGCACAGGGAGGCCTCTTCCTCCCCACCCAACACTCA
>NW_027407351.1:0-1498 GCF_003265705.2 Callorhinus ursinus | reverse complement strand
CACTGCTATTCAACATAGTATTAGAAGTCCTAGCCACAGCAATCAGACAACAAAAAGAAATCAAAGGCATCCAAATCAGCAAAGAGGAAGTCACACTCTCACTCTTTGCAGATGATATGATACTGTATGTGGAAAACCCAAAAGACTCCACCCCAAAACTGCTAGAACTCATACAGGAATTCAGTCAAGTGGCAGGATATAAAATCAATGCACAGAAATCAGTGGCATTCTTATACACCAACAACAAGACAGAAGAGAGACAAATGAAGGAGTTGATCCCATTTACAGTTGCACCCAAAACCATAAGATACCTAGGAATAAATCTAACCAAAGAGGCAAAGGATCTGTACTCAGAAAACTATAAAATAGTCATGAAAGAATTTGAGGAAAACACAAAGAAATGGAAAAACGTTCCATGCTCATGGATTGGAAGAACGAACATTGTGAAGATGTCAATGCTACCTAGAGCAATCTACACATTCAATGCAATCCCCATCAAAATACCATCCACTTAAAACAAAACAAAACAAAACAAAATACCATCCATTTTTTTCAAAGAAATGGAACAAATAATCCTAAAATTTGTATGGAACCAGAAGAGACCCCGAATAGCCAGAGGAATCTTGAAAAAGAAAAGCAAAGCTGGCGGCATCACAATTCCAGACTTCTAGCTCTATTACAAAGCTGTCATCATCAAGACAGTATGGTACCGGCACAAAAACAGACACATAGATCAATGGAACAGAATAGAGAGCCCAGAAACGGACCCTCAACTCTATGGTCAACTCATCTTTGACAAAGCAGGAAAGAATGTCCAATGGCAAAAAGACAGTCTCTTCAACAAATGGTGTTGGGAAAATTGGACAGCCACATGCAGAAGAATGAAACTGGACCATTTCCTTACACCACACACAAGAATAGACTCAAAATGGTTGAAAGACCTAAACGTGAGACAGGAGTCCATCAAAATCCTAAAGGAGAATACAGGCAGCAATCTCTTCGATCTCAGCCATAGCAACTTCTTTCTAGAAATATCACCAAAGGCAAGGGAAGCAAGGGCAAAAATGAACTATTGGGACCTCATCAAGATAAAAAGCTTTTGCACAGCAAAGGAAACAGTCAACAAAACTAATAGACAGCTGACAGAATGGGAGAAAATATTTGCAAATGACATATCAGATAAAGGGCTAGTATTGAAAATCTATAAAGAACTTATGAAACTCAACACCCAAAGAACAAATAATCCAATCAAGAAATGGGCAGAAAACATGAACAGACATTTTTCCAAAGAAGACATCCAAAGGGCCAACAGACCCATGAAAAAGTGCTCAACATCACTCGGCATCAGGGAAATCCAAATCAAAACCTCAATGAGATACCACCTCACACCAGTCAGAATGGCTAAAGTTAACAAGTCAGGAAACGACAGATGTTGGCAGGGATGTGGAGAAAGGGGAACCCTCCTACACTGTTGGTGGGAATGCAAGCTGGTGCAACC
>NW_027407350.1:484-1498 GCF_003265705.2 Callorhinus ursinus | reverse complement strand
CCTGTACCTTACTCGGTGCTCATCAGAGTAAGGTACAGGGTTAGGAGGACGCTTACTTTCTGTGATGAGCACCGAGTAAGGTACAGGGTTAGGAGGACGCTTACTTATTGTGATGAGCCCCGAGGAAGGTACAAGGTTCAGAGGACACTTACTTATTGTGATGAGCACCGAGGAAGGTACAGGGATCAGAGGACACTTACTGTGATGAGCACCGAGGAACGTACAAGGTTCAGAGGACACTTACTTACTGTGAGGAGACCGAGGAAGGTACAGGGTTAAGAGGACACTTACTTAGTGTGATGATCACCGAGGAAGGTACATGGTTCAGAGGATACTTACTTACTGTGATGAGCACCGAGGAAGGTACAGGGTTCAGAGGACACTTACTTACTCTGATGAGCACCAGGGAACTTACAGGGTTCAGAGGACACTTACTTACTCTGACGAGCACCGAGGAAGGTACAGGGTTCAGAGATCACTTACTTACTCTGATGAGCACCGAGGAAGGTACAGGGTTAGGAGGACGCTTACTTTCTGTGATAAGCACCGAGTAAGTTACAGGGTTAGGAGGACTATTACTTAATGTGATGAGCACCGAGGAAGCTACAGGATTAAGAGGACTGTTACTTACTGTGATGAGCACCGCAGAAGGTACAGGGTTCAGAGGACAGTTACTTACTGTGATGAGTACCGAGGAAGGTACACGGTTCAGAGGACACTTACTTACTGTGATGAGCACCGAGTTAGGAACCGGGTTATGAGGATACTTACTTACTGTGATTAGCACCAAGGAAGGTACAGGGTTTAGAGGACACTTACTTAGTGTGATGATCACCGAGGAAGGTATAGCTTTCAGAGGACACCTACTTAGTGTGATGATCACCGAGGAAGGTACATGGTTCAGAGGACACTTACTTACTGTGATGAGCACCGAGGAAGGTACAGGGTTCAGAGGACACTTACTTACTCTGATGAGCACCAGGGAAGTTACAGGGTTCAGAGGACACTTACTTA